>NC_056728.1:1257408351-1257595851 GCF_019279795.1 Protopterus annectens
TGCATGTGTGTATGTGCATTTTAGTATATGTGATTATTTCAGACAGTTTATATACATGTGTGTGTGTTTTAAATGAATGTTTATGCATTTGTGTGCATGCATTTGCATAATGTGTGTGAGGTGTGTGCGTGTGTGTGTGTGTGTGTGTGTGTGTGTGTGTGTGTGTGTGTGTGTGTGTGTGTGTGTGTGTGTGTGTGTGTGTGTGTGTGTGTGTGTGTGTGTGTAAGTGTATGTGTGTGTGAGGGTGCATGGATGCATGCATGTTTGTTATAAATATGTTTTAATCAGCAATATTTATGTGCTATTAACATGGTGCATTCATAATCACAAGCCAAGTGATTATATGCTTCAACAACGAGTGGATGTTTTTGCAAAGGAGGGAGCCCACTTGCAACCTCTGATGTGAGGAAAGCTCATACCCCCCCAAATGTATATAAACCAACTCCATGGTCGCACTAATTTGAAAAAGGGCAAATTCCACCAAAAAGTGAATCACTTCTGGCACAACTCAATGTCAGTGATTGCCTGGGAGGAAGTCCTGTCATTGGCGAGTTGAATCTTGAGCAACTGATGCTCAAGAATTCAATCTTTGCCTGCCCATTGGTTATTCTGACTATATATTACTGTTTAGGCAAATTCCAATGCATTTTATACTTTTTGTATATTAAACTTTTACCCATGTAATGGGTTAAAATTGTATTATGATTTTATTCTGCATACAACAATATTAGTGTGCAAGATGCAGTGTAGTGTGGTCTAGGACTTCCTCAAAGTTCCAAGGTCTGATGTTCAGACATAGCCTATGTTCACTTTTTTGTGGAATTTTAAATGTTCTCCCTCTGTCAGCATTGACTTTTTGATGCTCCTGTTTCCTTCCTTAAATTTTCTTGTTAATTGGATACACTAAGTTGCCCACATGGATTTATGCATACTGAATTTACATTTACTATGTGGTGTAAGATGTTGTGAAAAAAATATGGGCCATCCTATTTACCTTGTTAAAATGATAACAGTAAAAAATGAGTAGAAGATTAGGTTTGCTTATAATTTATAGAAAGAATGAGACAATAGTCACTCAAGCCATCTACATTTCTTATAGAGACACATAAAGTTGCAAAGAATGCTCTTTATTTAGTTTTGACAAAATGCAAGACCTAAAGAAAATGTTTTACTTAGAAATACATCAATGAGTCAGCAGGAATTTAAAATGTGAGTAGAGTGAGACTGTCAGGCAGCAGCTAAATGAATGAATATGGCTTGGTAGGAATACAGAATTGTGTGAGAGGTTGATATTAAAAAGCCTTCAGAAATAAAGATGATCTGGCATGCTGTTGCAGACAGCAATAATGCAAGATAAAGATTGTAAGAGTTTTCATTTGTTCATTTATCTGCTTACACATATACAATCTACACACATCTGCACATACATATGTATGCATGTTTGTGTGTGAGTATGAGCCTGTGTGTATATGTTTCTGTGTTAGTCCTTTCCAATAGACAGCCAAGAGCATTGTGTTAATATATTTGTCCCTTGTGGAGTAAAATTCAATAACATCAGGTCAGAAGAAAAACAGCTACAAGCTGCATGAAGCCCCACAAGCTGAGAACTTGTGCTGCAGAAATTTATGGAGTGCCCCCTCCCATACGCTAGGGTCAGAAAGAGCAGGTCAGGCCCATGGATCTAAAGTACTTATTTTAGCTGTTCGCAGAAGTAGAGGGCAGAAGTTGAAAGGGTAAAAATATACAGCAATAAATTGGTTTGTTTTACATGTCAGATGATGGAATCTCTTGTGATGCTTTTTTTTTTATTAGACTTTTATTTTTTATTATTATTTTTTACTGCTGAACATATCTCTGCTTCTCATTTATATTTCAGGTAATATGGATGAAATTTGAAATCAGCATATTACTCCTGAATATACATATTAGTTATGTATGTGTTCAAAATTGATCTGGTCTATATGCAATATATTAATGAAGGAAATTACATGTTTAGTAAAAGCACAGCAGTAGAAAAATACTGTTTTTTTTTTGCTGCTAAAAAACACATAATTGAATGCCTGTATAAAGACTTCTTTGTACAATATGTATAACAATAAATTGTAATTCATCTTTTTTTTCTTTCTCCCGCTCTTTCTCTCTCACAAACACACACGCACACACACACACACACACACACACACACACACACACACACACACACACACACACACACACACACACACACACACACACACACACACACACACACACACACACACATGACAATGAACTATTTATTTCCTATTTTTACATAAGATGTGTTGAAAACAGGTTTCCCAGATCTTTTGGAAAGACTTGCTCTTAAAAGTAAAAAAATAATAATTTATATGATGATGATGTTGCATTAGTTTACTGAACCCTGCAGTGATATTTCTTAAAAAATACTATTTGTTGGTTTGTGCTTCAGATTTTAACCTAGTTTCACAAAATGATGTAAATAGAGGCTTTGTTATGAACTACTTAGAATGCAGAGTATGGACTCATCTAAAGTGCAGAGTTTGGGTAATGGGATTATTTTTATGTTGTCTAACTACATTAAGGTTTGTTTTCATTGGAGGCACAAGAGGACAGGACAGGTTACGTAACAGCTCAGAATCACTCAGTAGGTCAATGGCAATGTCAGGAGTCAAAGGCTGCAGGACAAAGCCTGTTACCAGTGGCCATCCTCAATACAATGTGGTAAAAATGTTCATTACAGTTTATTGTTTAGTGCAGAAATATCTAATAGAAAGTTTCCAAAGGTAGTTTTGCATTTAAACACAATGTAAAACTGTTCATGTACAGATGCAGATATGAAAGTGATAAGTGACTCTTGCTGTTCAGTCAATCACTATCCAGGTCTCAAGATCATAAAACTTCTTGTAACCCTTGGCGCTTGTCTTGTGCATTCATATAAGATGATGAGGCTTGGGTGTTCGTTTAAGATGTTTATTACACACAAACACATCATGATGGATGACTGGAACATAAAACTTAAATGTACTAGCTGACTGACTGCTACACATACATGCTTTCACTCTGGCTGCTTACACAACATGGCTTGTATGTGCTCAGTATTTATATGCATGTGCCCACAAGCTACAGTGGCTTTAAAGGTACAACACACACACTATGGTCTACATCCTTCCTCTTTGATAATTTTGTCATGCAAATGAAAAATGACACTCAGATATGCATACGAATTATATAAACACATAAACAATAAAAATCATGTCAAGGTTGCCATGTATCTAGGAACAGGTTTTTCGATAGGACGTGACCTTGTTTTATAATAATCAGTACTGGGTTTAGCAACAAGGACAGTTACTGGGGAATGCTCTTCATTAGGAACTTCGGGGATACTTTCAGTAACAGGAACAGGCTATGAATTGATCTCTGGAACAAGAACGAGAACACTCAATAGCATACTCTGAGAATTAGAGTCTGCATTACAGGCAAGATGATGTAACACACTGGCTCAGACACTGACAATAAATGTTCTGATTCCACCAAAATTCTGTTCCTTGTGACTCAACGATGTATGATCTTGGTTCCTCACATAGATGTTTCACAGGTCCTACTCTATAAAAACCTTTTGCTGTCTGCATCCTCACTATCTCTCTTTCTTGTAATGATTTGAGATGTTTGCTGGTTTTGTCATAATGGAATTTCTGTGACAAATGCTTTTTCATGAGTTGAGCTTTTACTACTTTGTTGTTTTTAGCACTTGGACTCAACAAATTCTTACTGATTGGTAGTGTAGTTCTGGTTTGTCTCGACCTAAGTCTCTGAGCAGTTGAACCAAGTAAATTGTCTCGAGGAATGTTTCTCAGATTAAGCAAATTGAGAAAAATATTGGTTGTGTTCCTTCTGGATTTCTCCAACAGCTGTTTTACACTTTGAATTGCACGTTCATCCAAGCCATTATAAAGTGAATACTCAGGACTACTAGTAACATGAACAAAGTCCCATGTCTCACCAAATCTTTTGAACTGCTGACTTGTAAACTGTGCACACTTGTCAGAAACGACTTTGTGCGGACAACCATGGACAGAAAAATGTCTCTTCAATTTCAAAATGACAGTACTAGAAGTTAGGTTAGGAAGTTGGTCAATCTCAAACCAATCTGAATAAGAGTCTACTAACACCAAATAATGCTGACCATTCCATTCAAAAATATCTGTGGCTACTGTCGACCAAGGTAATTCACAAACCTGGTTTCGCTGAAGTGGTTCTTTTTATTGATGTGCTTTAGTGCTATTACAAATTGAACAAGCTGAGATTTCCTTCTCAATATCCTTTGACATAGGTGGCCAAATTATTAGCCCCCCTGCCCTTTTTTGATAAAATTAGTTCCCATGTGACCTCAGTGCAAGATTTTAATATACTCTTGTTGCAAGGATTTTGGAATTACCACTTTTGGACCTTTCATGATGATGCAATCTTCCATCAAAATATCATCTCTATAAGGAAAATGCTGCTGCATGTCTAGTGGTAAACAAGACTGTTTTGTTGACCATCCATGACTGATAAAATGGTTCAGCTTCTGGAGAATTGGATCTGAAGCTGTGTGATTTCTAAGCACATCAAAATACATGAAAGAAAACTTTCTCACTTCCATGACTTCAGAATTAGCTTTCTCATTGTCATGCTGGTCAATGGTTTGTCTGGGTGATCTGGATAAAGTATCAGCAAGATAAAGAAGTTTGCCTTTTGTGTAAACCATATTGAAATTATACTTTTGCAATTTTAACATCATGCATTGCAATCTAGCTGGAGCCATGTGCATTTGGTTTTCTCAGAATAGTACCCAGAGGTTGGTGATCAGTCTCAATCTGGATAGGTCAGCCATAAATATAATCATTGAACTTTGAACATGCAAACATTATTGCCAAAAGCTCTTTTTCAATTTGCACATACTGCATCTCAGTTTGCATTACAGTCCCCGATGCATAGGCTACTGGTCTGCCCTCTTGAAGAATTATTGCACCAAGACCATATTTTGAAGCATCACAGGAAAGAGTTACAGGTGGTTGTGAACAGCATAACATCTCAAAGTGGGTGGACTGGAAATTTTCAGTTTCAGGACCTCAAATGCTCTTTGGTGTTGTTCTAACCAGGACCATGTTACATTTTTGCATGTCAGCTTTCGTGACAGTGCTGAAAGCTCGCTTAAATTAGGAATGAACTTGCCTAAATAGTTGACCGTGCCAAGAAAACATTGTAAAGATGTGGCATTGTCTGCAGCTGGCATCTCAAGAATTGCATCTTAATTGGACAGTTCTGGTCATAAGCCTGAACTAGTAAACAAATGATCCATATCAGTAACTTCTTCTTTCACCCTGAATTTATATTTCTGAGGACTGAGTTTAAGAGTAATTTCACGAGCTTGATTTCTTGAGGTTTCTGTTATGCTTGAGTTCAACATTGCCTCCTACAGCACATACATAACCAGAATAAATTTCTTCCATTGCACATTGGAAGACTTTACTGGCAGAATTTACTCCAAATGGTATTTTCAAAAATCTGTACCTTCCAAATGGTGTACTGAAAGTGGTTAGCAAGGAAAAATTTCAATCAAACAAACTTTGCCAAATTTAACTCTTTGCATCTAAGAAATAAAAGACAGTGGCATTTGGCATGACAGCAGCAACTTCTTCATCTGTAAGCATTGGATGGTGAGATCATTTGAGTGCTTTGGTCAAATCTTGTGGATCTATACATATTCAAATATTATCTGAGCTTTTCTTTTGAGCTACTACCATGGAGGGTACCCATTTAGTTGGTTCTTATACTAGACAGATTACTCCTAAACCATTCTGTCTAGCTCTGCTTTTACTCTGCCCTGCATTGCTGCTGTAACTTTCCGTGATGATCTGCCAAATGGGCTTATCTCATGGTCTAACTTCATGGAGTACACAACTGAAAGTTTGCCAAGCTTATCTCTGAAAATATCAGCATATTCAGAAAAAAATATTGTTTGTGAAACCTTCGTTGTTACTCATGCTCACATGGTGGAATCCTTTATTAAATGAAATCAGTCCCATTTTCAAACTATCTTTGAGGCCTAACAATGACTGCACTTGTCCTTTGACTACATAAAACTGCAAGCCATGGCTGTTCCCAGCAGAATAGCATGAAAGCACTACTGAGCCTTTGGCCTAAATCTCTTCACCACCATAAGCAACAAGCTTCATACACTTTGCCAACTCAAATTTTCACCAGCTTTTACTTTAGCAAACATTTCTGCTGATATAACATTGCACTTTGAACCAGTATCAACTTTGAATTCTACAGGTCTCATTAATCAGTACAGTACAAAATACTTTGCTCTTTGCTAACAAATCTATTAACCTTTTCCTCAAGCACACTGACACCATCAACATAACAAGTAGGGTCATACCTTTCTATTTGATCAACTTGCTTCTTTGAATGCTCTGCCTTAAAAAAAGAATGTGCCTGTTTAGATTTGCAAAGCTTTCTGAAATGATTCCACTTTTTACATCTGTGGCATTGCTGACCAAAAGCTGTGCACTTCTCTCATTTAGATTTGTGACTGCCTCCACAATTACTACAGTTGACTATGAGGTTTACCATGATTTTTGCTAAATCACCTCTTGGTTTTGCTGTGTGTGCCCTGGGTTTTACTGAAGCAGCCCTGGGTTTCATTGTAGGAGCTGCACCCTTCAGCCTATATCTCTTAACCTTGTGCTGCATACTATCAACATTCATACAAGACGGCATTGCAAGCATGTTCTTCTCATTCATAAGCATATTTATTTATTTATTTATTTAACATTTGTTGACCGGGAAAGTCCAACTAGGTTCCACAGATCCTGTTTTCAACAGAGGCCCGGGGAGAAATGCTCCAGAAGCATGTCTTTAGAATGTGGGAGGAAACTGGAGTACCCAGAGGAAACCCACGCAAATGCAGGGAGAACATGCAAACTCCACACAGAAGGCACCCCAGCCGAGAATCGAACAGGAGAACCTCTTGCTGTGAGGTGACAGCATTAACCGCTGCACCACTGCACCGCCAGTATTCATGTGCTTTTCTTTAAATTCATATATTCAACAAATCTCTATGGCTTCCTTGAAGTTAAATCACTGTCTCAAAGCAAAATCTTTCTCACTGCATCATTATTAACATCACACACAAGCCTGTCTTTTATCAACACATCTCTCAGATCACCAAATCTGCACGTTTTTTGTCTTGTTTTTCAAAGCAGTTATATATGCTGCAAAAGTTTCACCAGAGTTTAGATCTCTTATGTAGAATATGTGTCTTACCATTGTAACGTTCATTTGAGGGTTGCACATTTCTCTAAATTTACATTTTAAGCACTCAGGATCTTTTTGCATTTCAGCGTGTACCACAATATGGCGGTTCTCCCCCTCCTCTGCATAAAGAGCAGGTGCATACAGAAATGAATGTTCTCTCTCAATGACTTCTGAACCAGCTAAATTGAGCAGATTAAATGCTTTTGTACATGTGCCTTTACCAGAAAAAGCATGTATGAAAATATTATATTCTTGCCCAAACACACTCCAGTTTTCAGCAATATTGTTATCAAACACAAGTGGAGCAGGTATGTGAAATCCCTCTGCCATAATAACAAATTGCATTTAAACATCAGTGCAGACCAGGGCCTTGTAATTTTGTTTAACCGCACAACAATCTCTGAGAAAAATGTACTCATGGAAAAGACTGTACTATAATACTGCACACACTGCTAACACTTTGCACACTTCATACACTTTGCATATCTTTAGTTAATGCAAAAAAGTAGCACATTGTGAAAAAAATACAGTTGTCTTCTCTTTTCCGAACATTTTATGTGATTTGGATATTGTTTCAAATGTTTTCATAATTATTTTGAGGACTTTTATCAATGCCACAATTTTGAACATTTAATTTACTCAGTAATTCATTTTGAACATTTTGAATGCTTCATTTTATATTCATCAAGTGAAAAATCATTGCAATGAGTTTAAGTACCTGGAAATATTTTCTGATCTATTTGTGAGTTGTTTGTGAGTTGTTTGAGCCACTCCTTTATATTCTTCCCTTTCTGACTGTGCGCCTCATGCTTTTAAGAAGTTTGACTTCGATCCCATTCTGACACCATGTCACTCGTTTTGTGTATTCAAATAAGATGATGAGGCTTAGGTGTTCATTTCAAATGTTTATTACACACAAACACATCAGGATGGATGACTGGAACATAAAACTTAAAAAGAACTAGATAACTGACTGACTGCTACATACATACATGCTTTCACTCTGGCTGTTTACACAAAATGGCACTCTGCTTGCTCTTGCTCAATATTTATATGCACGTGCCCACAAACTACAGTGGCATTAAAGGTGCAACACACACACTATGATCTACAACCCTGGCAGGATGACATCTAGCAACTGACAGCTTCATCATCAAGAACAAATGAAGAAAAAGAAACTTTTTAAAAAGGCCTTTTGTATTGACAAAGTCCAGAAATTTCTGTGCTTGTACACTAGTGGTGATCTAGGTTTCTCAGTGTATAGTTGAAAAGTTTAATCACCCATGAAAATAGTATTGGGTTTCATACTGAGTGACTAGTTCCTGTAGGTAGGCATTGTGGCTTTCTTGAGTCATAGAAAGAGAGAGAGAGAGAGAGAGAGAGAGAGAGAGAGATAGAGTTCTATAGTTCACCAGTATGTGGTACAGGAACTTTCCTTTTTTTTTCAAAAACATTTTTATTTTGTTTTCATTATAAACATATGCAAATGTATATATAACAAAATACAATAAAACAGTAACAAACTATTTACAATATTTACATTCATCCATAATAAACAATCTTTTTATCCATGAGACGTTATCAGTATTTGTTCAAAAGGTTTTCCAATTTTTGCCATGCTATTTTCTTATGAGTAATGTTAATAGTTCTATGACAATATTTTTGCAATTCTTTTTTACAAGCAACTTTTGCTAAATTAATAAAATATTTAAACGTCAAATCTTGTTTACTTTTCCAGTTCAAAGTTATAACTTTTCTGGCAATTGCAAGAATTGACCAGAGTAACTGAATCTGAGATTTAGATATTACATTAGGTATAGGAACACTGAATAGGATTAGTGAGTTAGAAATATGACAGTTGTCAGACCATAAACCATTTACAAAATAGTTGAAGGGCAGGATTCACCAAGCCTCCGTGTAAGAGTTAGCAAGTCTTACATGGAGGCTGCAGTTAAACAGGGTGATGTCAGTATGCCATGCATATTCATGAGGGCATGCTGAATCACACCCTAGGCTAACACGGTCCATGTAGCAAAGTAGGGGGCATGTCTGCATGGCGAGTCCTGCAAAGGGACACGCCCCAGAAGAATCACAGTCCCGAAAGGAAACTCCCACTAGCGAGTCCACGGAAATGTCAAGAAGCACAACACCACACATGCCCCCACAGACTATAAACCCAACTGAAATGTAAAACGTAAAAATTAACAGTTTAATTTTTTTTTTATAATTTCAAAAATGTTTGCCAGTAATTGCGTTCATTTGCTCGGGTGTGCCCTTCATTCAGCCACAGTTAGCAGTCATTGAAAAAGCATATAAGATCTAAATATGCAAAGTAAGCCACGTAGCAATAGCATAGCGGTAGAGATGTCGGCCAAAGAGGAGGTAGTCATGGTTCGAGCCCCAACAACATCATTTTTTATTTTTAGTGAAATAAGCACGAAACAATCCCCTGACATATATGTGTATATATATATATATATATATATATATATATATATATATATATATATATATATATATATAAAACTATAATTTACGTAAAATGTAATGAAATGGGCCATTTTTTTTGAAGAAATCTGACACAATAAAAAAAAAAAAATTTATAAGTGCCCATAGCTGAGCAGCACTCTAACAAGCTGAGTATGATTGCTCGTAGTTGACCAGTGGTTTAACAGGTGTAATATGAGTGCCCAGAGTTGAGCAGCGCTTTAACATGCTGAAACTGTGTGCCCGTAGTTGCGCAACATTTATGATAGGGTAATATGCGTGCTCATAGCCAAATAATGCGTTAACCAGCGTAACCTGTTTGCACGGAGCTGCACAGCGTGCCAACCGGCTTACCGGCGGGCAATGTTGAGCAACCTGTATCAAAGCCGCCTTTAAACAGACACACCTCCTAGCCTGTCTAGACAGTAGTAAAATAAAAAAAAAAAAGCAATGCCTAAGCTTGAACCCAGCATACTGTGCATCATAGACAAAGTACTGAACCACTAAGCCATAACAGCTGTACTGAAAAATGCAGTATTAACATATATATATAGGAATGAATGGAAATAGAAGCATGACAAAGCAGGTTTTTTTAAGCTGATACAATTCCAAAATGGCCAATCACAGATAAGTGCGGGGAAAAACGGCATATATAAGCCCCATAGGCGGGAATACACAGCATAACTAATTGTGGAACCTATTTTCAGTCAGGATGGCAGGTGTAGGAGAGGGTAGTCGCTTCCGAGCACAGAGGTGGGGTGTTGAGGAGTCCAAATACATGGTTTGGCTCCTAGTCCATGATCATGAGGCTCAACTCATGCAGGGCCAGGTTCTGTGGGGAGTGTACAAGGCAGAGGCATGGAACCGGTTGGCACATGATCTCACCAGTGCCACAGGCATACCAAGGACTGGTGAACAAGTCCATCACCACCATGCGGACCTGAAGAGACGAAAGCAGGTCCAACTGAACCGTTGTATCCAGGAGGCCCGGCAAATGCCCAACGCCCCACTACTGAGTAAGTATCGATGTAATTATGTATGTAAGGAATTATCCTAGCTGAGATGTATGTTTCAATATTACTTAATTTATATTACAGCTGCAGGTGTGCGTTCTGCGAATCGGTGAGCCTATGGTGATAGGCTGGAGCGGTTGCGCCACCAGGCAGGTTAGTAATTATTTTTCTGTAATTGTTATACAATATAAGTGAGACAGCTTGTAAAAGAGTTCAGTGTAGTTACATATTAATAAATTTCAAATAACACTAGAAGAAAGATTCTGCTAGTACTGTATAATTATTTATTTATAAAATAAATAAATAAATAAATAAATATTAGATAAGTGATGTAGCCTATAATCCAGAAATAAAAATTAAACAAGTCTGAAATAGAGATTTCCCACCTGTATTGTAATATCAGATAACCTGCTGCAGCCTGAAAATTAGTGGTAAACAAGCTAAAGACAATAGACATGTGTCAAATACATCCCCTTTGAAAATCTGCCATATGAAACAAGTGAGTCTGTTGGAAAGGATTGTTGTAACCAAGTATGACATGTTAATAACGCCTAGAATAAAGTACCATCTTAAATTGTAAAAATAAAACAAGTGAGAGTGTGAGGAAGAGGTATGAATCGACCAAGAAAGCTGTTATAACTTCTGAATAAAGTATACTGCAGTCAGTACATAATGAAATGAATGAGACAGCAACAACCAAACAGTGAAATGTTTGAAATAAAGTACTGAAGCTGGAATGTGTCTGTCCCACAATTTGTATATATTGCTATACCCTTGCAATATGGAGATAGTATGGTTGTATAAAATAATGAACATCCACAGTTGTCTAGAGCCATATAAATCAAATGTAGCAGGATGTTGTACCTGAACACAGCCAGATATGAACGTGTATGAATAAAAATGCAATGTATATTAATGTAGCAGTAACAGTCCCATCACCAACATTCCTAAGGTTACATATAGGAAACTGTACTAAGACCTGTAGGGTATATATATCTGCAGCTACTAGAGATGTACAGCATATGTATAGGTAGTTGAAGTTGTTAATGAAATATTTCTTCACCCTACCCTATATTCACAAATAATGCCATTCCACAACAAACTGGGTATGTGTATTCACAATTAATTCCTATGGACATTTGTCCTGTTGGTTCAAACATATTTGCACGTACGTTGCTGCATGTTCCCTGTTCACATATCCAAACCCGATGGCCTGTTGCCATCAATCAGCCCTGCATGCTGTTGGATTGTGTACTGTTGTTCAAAATATGCATGTGTTATGCTTGCTGTTCAATGTTTGGAATTCATGGGTGTTTGGTTAATGGGAATACTGATGCATGCTGTTACAACTAATTTTGAATGGTATTGTTTGTTACTAACCCAAAATGTAATAAAATATTGCTAAACATAGGACAACAGGGAAGGCGGGTTCCAGCAGACCCACCTCTCCCACCTCAGCTGGCAAGTGCACCTGGCACTAGTGCCCAGGCCGGAACCTCCTCCGGTGGCCCTGTGCCACCTTCAGGTGGAAGAGCTGCAGAGGATGGGGCTCATCCCCCCTCTGCAAGCGTGGCCAGATGAGACCGTCCACTCACCCTCCAAAATGCCCAGTCTGTGGTGCGTAGCGAGATCAGGCATTCTGTGCTTGAACCTCTACGCCAGCTTGAGGCTCGGGTGGCGCAACTCACAGGTGTGCCTGCTGCCTGTCCTACACAGCCCCCAGCACAGCCATGTCCTGGGCTGTGAAGGCACAGTGGCAACTGCCCATGGGTGGGGATCTCAGTTCCACTGTTGCCATCTGTGGGCTCATGGGCTTGCGATATCCAAACATCCGTCCCCGTCAATTGTGTTTCCCCACATGTGTCATACTCCGCCCCTGTATGCATCTTGTTTGTCTTGTCTGTTAACCTCCCCTACCTACCTCCCCAAATATACCTACTTCCTGTACCTCACATTCCACTCTCACCTGAAAAAAAAAATAAAAAAAGGGCACTCTGTTTCTGCAAAAAAATTATGCCCCATACATAGCTGCCCATTTTGCAGACATGTCTGCTGGACATGTGAACTGGTAATTACAATTGGCTGTACAACATATTTTGTTGTCCTCACCCCTCTCTCAGGGGTGGAAGGTTTCAAATTTCACACCAAATTACAGACATATGCACAGCTGTTGCTGATAAAGAAATGGGCAGCTATGGGCCTTTCCTACATCCTTCCTGCAAATCCTGAGTTTGTTTTCCTACTGTCCTAACCTCTTTGTGCCCCCTTTTCACCACCACTTTCCTATCTCCCCATTTTCTTTCTTTCAAAGAAATTAGCCGGGTGTCTTGTGAGTAAGCACTTTTAAGCATAGGGGGTTTTGTTGAAAACGTGGTTTTGAAAGGGTGAAACAAATTTTTGGCCTTGCATTTGTTGGTAAAAAAAACCCAGTAAGGGAAAAATTGTTTAAAAAAGTGTTATAAACTTTGAAAAGAAAAACTGTATGGCCAAAAAAAAAAAATTTTTTGTTCTGAACGGATTTTGAAACATTATTGGACCCCTAAGATGGGAAAAAATTACAAAACTTTCAAAACCAAATATCAGAAATAAAACGAATGAAAAGGGAATTGAAGGTTTTTTTAAACAAAACCCCTTTTTAAACTTTTTACTGGAACCCTGTGGGTATAAATTTGGGAGAAAGGACCCAGTATGGTAAAGGTTAATGAAAAAAACCCTTCAAAAAAATTCAACCCAAATAAAAAAACGGGGAAATTTAAATTAAAGGGCCCAAAACATATTTCCCCAATTCCCTGTTTAAAAAAACACCTGGAAACTGCCGGGGAAATGTACAAAAAGGCAAAAGGGTTTTAAAACAGTAATGGTAAAACTTAAACAAAGTATGAACCCCCCAAAATTCAAAATTTGAAAATAAAAAAATTTAACTTTAAACTGCAGGCCCTGATATAAGGGAAACCCCGGGCCCCCTTTGGGTGAAAAAAATTACCCTTGAAGGTTTGGGGAAGCCCCCCCAAACCCCCAATTTGCTGGGGTAACAATTCTGTTTGAAAGCCAAGCACACCCGTTAAAAACCCCCCACAATTCGGGTGAAAAAAAATGGAAGATCAAAAAATTGCAGGCCTGTTTATACCAAATCCAAACCCCCAAGGCATATCCCAAAAATTTTTTTTTGTCAACCCCCCCTTTAAAAAAACTCTCCTTTCCCCACCAACCAAAAAAATAAAAAGGAAATTTTAAAAAAATTTAAAAAGCTTTTAAAGAGGTAATTAAAAATGAAAAAGGGTACAACAATTTTTGCACTCCCCCAAGGGTGAATTAAACCAAATTTAAAACCCCTGGCAAAAAATTTGCAGGGGGCCCCACTCCTTAAATCCAGTTTCCCGTCCCCGGGCCCCATTTCCCAAAAAGAAAAAGGGGAAAGAAAAAAGAGGAAAACGGGGAAAAGTCGGGGGCAAAACAAAAATGAAATTTCAGGCCACCAAAAAAGCCAAAAAAAGAGGAAAAAAAAAAATTTAACCCCAAAACATGCCCAAAACTTACCCCCATGGTTCTTGAAAAAATTGAAAGGGGGGGGACTAATAAAATTTATGAAGGCTAAACAATTTTTGAATTTAAATTCGGGTTTGATAAATAAATGTGGGGAAAAAATTTGGGGGTGCAGAGATTTGAATTTTGAAATAAAAAGGATAAAATAATATATTTTAAAAAATTAAAAAAAAAAAAGGAAAAAAAAAAAAAAAAAAAAAAAAAAAGGGAAAAAGAGAAGACAAAAAAAACAAAAAAAAAAAAAAAAAAACAGAAACCCATACACCCCAAAAAAATCACAAACCCATAAAAAACCCCAAATAATGTAACTTTAAACTAAAAGCCCTAATATTAACCCTTTTGGTTTTAAAATTTTTTTTTATATTTAAAAATAAAAAAGGGGGGAAAAATAAAATTTATTAATAAAAAAAAAAAATTTTTTGAATTCAAAGGGGCAAACTAAAATTAAATTTAAAAAAAAAAAATGTTTTACATATGTTATGTACATGTGAAAATAAAATTAAAACATTAAATTTTTTAAAAAAATATAAATTTTTTTTGTGTTAATTTTGGGTAAATAAAATATATTATAAAATATTATTAAAAATAATAAAAATAAATCATAAGAACATGTAAGAGATGTATAAAATGAAGACATATAATTAAAAAAAATTGTTATACATAATGAATAACACACATATATAGTAAATGTTAACAATACAGACGAATTGAATTTAAGAAGTGTATAGAAATCTCTTTTTTTTTAAAAAAAAAAAAAAAAAAAAAAAAAAAAAAAAATAAAAAAAAAAAAAATCAGAAGGGGCCATTCAGAGTAGAAAGGGGCCGGTACAAAGGCAGGGACAACAAGGTATTTACCATAATTAAAAACAACTAAACCAATGGGGTTGCCTTACTATTAAGAAATGGAAAAAAGGAAAATGCCCCTTTTATTAAGGGCACAACTTGAAATTGAAGGTTGCCACAAAAGGGTGTGTAGCAAAATGTGGTTGCCCCTTAATAAAATTTTAGTTGTACCCCCCAGAAAAAAAGGAAAAAATATATAAAAAATATAATTAAAAATTATATAAATATGAAAAAAAATAATTTTATATATAAAATTAATGGGATAACATAGTTAAAGCACCCCCAAAAGGGCCAACAACCAACACCCAAAAAACCCCACCTAAAGCCCATGTCCCTTCACCATAAACCATGGGGGAACATTCCTCAAAATAAGCCATACTTAAAAACCAGCATTAAAACAACCCCCCTTTTAAAATGCCATCCCCGGAATTTATGCAAATAATATATATAGTACTTTAACTTTTGCAACAATACAATCACTTAAGTGCAAGGGAAATAGATAACAATACTCAAAACCCACCAAACATTACCTATCACAAACACACACTTTACTCATTGCAATCCAAAATTATAATTTCCACACTTGTGCGGGCTGGGGATTTCAGCATGATTTGTGTCTGTCATGGTTGGTGTCCTTTTAAAAAAATTTATATTATAAAAATATAATTCCCATATGTTGTGGGGGTTTTATGTGACTGTGTGGTGGGTTATCAAAAAGACTAGGGTAATTGAAATTTTTGCATTGATGCATTGATTTGAAATTTCCCCTCTTCCTTTATAAAAATTAATTTTATTCCCCAAAAAATTTATTTATTATATTTTTTATGGAGGGCCAGGCATGTACACAGTTGTTGGCAGCACTGAATGGTTTTACTGGTATCCCCAATAACAACAATGCTTATATGGAGTTCAGGAACATACAAGAATTAGGTTCCAATCACTTGCCACTTTTTTTTCTTTTCCTTCAGGCAGGGTCACCAGAAAATTGTGCAGGGGAAGGAGTACCCAACCTTTTATTCCCACCTTTTCCCCCAGCCAAACCGGGAAGGGGAGGGCAAGCCCCCTAAAACATGGATGCTAAACATATAGCAGGTACCCACATGAGTGTTTAATTAAAAGTCCCGCTGATATCCAAGGCAACACTTGCCACATTTGGTAACACCCCTCCCAGCGGGGGGGGACCTTGTGTTTGGCCCCCCCAAAACAAAACATCCAACATTTAAGATACTGGAGCCCCCCAGCATTACGGGCCAGGAAAATGCCAACATAGTTGATGTTTTCATGGTTTTTATGCATTGGATGTGTACTGTTTTGAGCTTTTATCCATTATTGTGCAAGGGTACTCAATATCGCGTGCCGGGAAAATGGTTTACTACTGAACATCAACCACAGTATAAAGGGCACATTGTGATGAAAAAAAATGTCTTATTTGTGCAGGCCCCTTGGTGTAACAGCAAGGCGAAATATGCTGGTGAGTGTGTAATAACAATACCTTTAATATTTGTTAATAGAAATATCAAAAGTATTGCTATGTGTTTATTGCAGGTGTTTTTGTTCTTGTGTTTGATCTCATGACTAGGGTGCATGTGTCATGTGTGATGGGGGTGCCCAGTGTGCTGGATTGTGCATTGTGCATGGCAGTGCATTGGGTTTTCAATTCAGTGATTGTGTGTGCCCATTGCCCATATTCTTTCAGGGCATGGTGCAGGATCTGTGGAAAGGTACACAAAAACTGTGTTTCCTTCTTCCCCCCACAGGCGGGGCTCGGGTGGGCGCGGGAATGAATACTGCTGGGGATATGATAAATAACCGTGTAATGGCACGGGGAGGTGTCCAGGGTCCTTGTTGGTCCCCAAACTACAAGCTGAACCCCTTTGGGCCCAGCCCCCAAACATCCAGCCCCAATGTTATGATGGACAGCAACAGTGGGATTGACCGGGGTAAGGGGTATCAGTGGACTGCCCCCTCACAGAGAGGGGCAGGTTGAATGGTACCACCGGAATGTCCAGGGTTCTCGGGAGCTCCATGGTCCCTGCCCTGTCAGACGTGGCCCACAGAGGTCTTTAACCCAGCTATGTTGGGTGTAATCAACATACATAAAAAGGGTAACCAACAGGGTTGAGGGGGGGAATCCATGTATGAATGACACTTGGTGGGGCTGCCTTTGTAATTTCAGAGTCATTGCGGGGCTTGGGGCCCAATTGTCTTTCCAAAATCATGTCCAGGGCCCAGGCAATGCAGGGCTTGAGGGGAGGGCGTTCCCAGCCATGCACTGGGTCTTTGGAAAACAAACCCGGTGTCCGTCCCCCCAAAATCTGGGTCTTGTGTCACAGAACCCCGAACCATGGTGGTTGAAGTCCCAAGGGACATGTCCAGTTCCATGTTCGATGACAGTCCCCAGCGGGCAACCATATGCCAGCACCTGCCACACAGGTACCATGTCCGGGGGCCAGAACATGCTTTGACCGGAGGAAATCGTGGCTGCCCCAAAAACCCCCCGAATGGCGGGAAAGTTGCATGTACACACAGAAAATGTCCCAGGGCTAAAAAGCACACACTGCTCAACTTCCCCCATCTTTACTGTTGTCCCTCACAACACAAACTACACAAGGTTAGGGAGCTAGGAAACCAATCCACCTTGCATATGTGAAATGTGCCACCCCCTGAATTTAACATTGAGCGGAACAGGTTAACATGTCTGATGCACAGGGTAAAATTGTAAATCAAACATACAGTGAAGTTCATTGGGGGAACCCGCACCTATGATTAACAGATGTTGTCTTGTTTTGTTTTAACCCTTTAATTCCAAGGAATGTCTCACATCTTTGCTTCGGGTGGTAAGGCTGAAAAGGGGCCTACATGGAGCACGGGGGTAAGTGGAAGAATGATCTAATGATGGCAGTAAAGTGTGCGTCCAAACACTTGCAGGAGAATGTTGATACTTGCATAATGAAAACAGGCAAACCCCAAAGCACCCTGCTACCATTCCCTCATCCTTTTACACCCCAAAACACAAACAACATGCAGGGGTGAGCCATTAAAAAAGGAACTTGGGGGAAGGTACTTCATCCTACTAATTGGGAACTGCTGTTTGAGGGGCTCAGGTTGTTATTCTAAATGTGTATTATTTGGTTTAAGCACTTGGGCTTCAGGCCATTATTTTACTTTTGGGTTAGGGTCTGCACTTTTTGGGGGAGGAACGGGACCGCCCCTACTGGGAAGGGTAAAAATGGTTTTTTTAATGTTTACTAAATTGGGGACATTTTTTCTGAGCATGCAGTCCACCTCTGAATGAGTTTTTTTGTATCTTGTTTGCTTGTTTCCCGAAACACTAATTCCACCTAACCGTTTTACGGGCCCGGGATCCCTATGACATTGATTCTTATGTAATTTTCCTTTTTTTCATTTGAAAAAGTTACTGTTTGTTTTTTTTCTTTAAATTCCTTAAAATTGTTTTAGTTCCTGGTTTTAAAAGCATTTTTAGCCAGATAAAAAATTAAAAGCACTCACCCTAAAACTCCCTTGAGTATTGCCCCCCCAGGCCCCTTTTGTGTCAATTTGGAACTTTTCTACTGAAAGGTCATTGTTCTTCTCAGTCCAGCGGGTGAATTGGTTTGACCCCTTTTCCCTATTCCGAAACCCTTTCCCCCAAAAAATTAAACCTGTGGAATGAAACCATTCCCAAACGGGAACTAATTTTCTTAAAAGTACTGGGAAACCTGTCAGGAGGAGAAGGGACGTCACTAAACCATTTATAATGCAGAAATCCAAAAAAAACAAAAAAATACTGATCTTAAATAAAAATTCCAAACCCCCAACATCAAAGCAGCAACCCCCCAGAACGAACACGCAACCTAGTCACAAACCTTCCCCAACATCACACTTGGAAAAACCATATCCTTGAAAGGGCCTCAGAGGCAACCCCCTGTAAAGGGAAAAGGGAAACCTAACCCCCTGTCCCCAATAAAAAAGCACACAGGTCACTGGCATGCAAAAAACCAGTCATTGTAAATGCCAGGGGAATGACCTGAGAACCCCCCTGGATTACATGATAAGAGAAAAGAAGCTTTTGAGCAGGGGCCCAGGCTGGTATGACCCTGACCTTGAGTAGCATCCCCTCAAAAAACTGATCCCAAATGAAGACAAGATGATCAATTTCAACAATTGGCTTAATTTTTGGTGTCATTAAAAGGGATCAATGCCTGTCAGCCTGGGATGACATGCGACAAGCCACGATGCTTTGCTGGGGACGGCTTGCACCTGTCACCCTGGGTTTTTGGATATTGGAAAAGGCTTTTTCCCCCATAGTCCCTTTTTTAGGCAAGGCTAAAAACAAAACCACCCATAGGTATCACAAGGGATAGAAAAAAATTGCTACTAAACCCCAGCAGTGTAAACCTCAAGATGCATGCACTGAAACTGTCCTTAGAACATAAATTCTGTGCAGTAACAGAATCCTGGTTCAAGGCTGAGCACCCAGCACTGCCAGGTTATACCTCATACCCCGGGCCAAAACTTGCACCAAACCAGAACAGGAGGGGAGTATCATATTCATAAAAACACACCCCCTCCAGGTTGGTGGCACAGAAGCATCAGAGACTATCCATGTGCAACTAACAGTGGGTAAAACTGCCTTCCAGTTCATAGCCTGGCACACACCACTCCCAAACCCAGGAACCCCACTTGGCCTTCCTGAGAACACTGGAAAATGAAGGTCTCTCCAAACACCATTATATTGTGGACTGAAACTACCCAAACATAGACTGGAAGCATTACTCTAGCTCCAACACCTAGCTCAAAGGTTCCTAGCATTTATACACTCAAATGCTATGGAACAACTTGTTACCACCCCACAAGAGGGAAAAAAAGGACTTTTCATCACCAACATGGGGACTTTTGCTCCAGACCAGAAGTGTCCCCCTCACTGGTAAGATCAGACCATAAACTAATCCCCTGGATATTCACACCCCAACCCCCCCCTGCCCACAAAACCACAGTGTAAAACTTTTTCCAGCAAATTCACCCCCCTCAAAACCAGGTGGAATCCTTCAAACCCCCCGGCCTGTGGAAAATATGGCCCAGACCACAGAATTTTAAAAAACCATTCTATGAACACCTTCAGGAATGCATGGATCATGCAATCCCAAAAAAAAAAAGACCCAATCCTAAAAAGGCGGGTTTTGGGTGGACCACAGCCATAAACAAACTATACAATAGAAGGAGGAAGCACTACATGATAGAGAAAACCCAAAAAAGGAGGCATCTCTGTTCAGTGTTAGCAAAAACGGGCACTCAAAAAATTGTCTAAGGCCAGCTTTGAGATGAAATGCACAGGACACTAAGGATAATCACAAGGCTTTAGTTATGTTGGGAACCAATTCTTGCTCAGAATTAGCCCAAAAATGACAAAATACACACCAACCCACAGACATTGCCAACATCCTAGCTGACAGGTTCAGAACCTCCCACCAGAAGGGCAAAATCTATCCCAGCAGAGTGCTCCCCCTGACATCTCAGATGCTCAGGAAGCCCCCTCTCCAAAGCAAATAACACAGCATCAATGGGACCAGACGGTGTCCCGGTCATCCCTGAACTCCGGGATGAGCTAAACCCAAACATAAAACTACTGTTCAATCTCAGCCTTACCAAAGGGTTTTGTACCCAAAGAGTGGCTAAACAACAGTGGTCCCCTCCACAAAGGTGGTGCCTCAACGATCCTGGAAACTATTGCCCCATAAGCCTGACTAGCTTGGTCTGCAAAGCATGGAAAAGATCATTGGACCCATACATAAAAATTTGGGGCCTACAGACACTGGATCCTACCCAGTGTGACTTTAGGCAGATCCTGCCTCACACCTGGCTGATTTCTTTGAAACAGTCACCAAGGCCATTGACAAGGGAAGGTGGTCCACACAGCCTACCTGGACCTTGCAAAGCCTTTAAAACAATACCCACTGGCATTATAGATAAGCTCACCAGCTTAAATATACACCCCCATGTCACTAAAAGGGTTTCAAACTGGCTCAAGGACAGAACCCCCATGTTAGAATTGCTGGAGCCATGTCAGACTCCAAACCAGTTACAACCCCGGCTCAGTCCTGGGACCCTCCTGTTGGTATATATGTCTCAAAGGGACAGGCCAACACGGAAGGACCTGACCTTATGACTGCAAACTGGGCATAATTGACTCTCCAGCCCAAAAAACCATCCTCCAAAGGGCCTCATAGAAACAGACAACTGGTGCCAGAGCCATGGCCTCAAGCTAAATGCCACAAAGTGTATTGTCATCCCTTTAAAAAAAAAAAGTGGCACAAATGACCACATAGGTGGTAATCTATTAGGGAAAAAGTAATTAGGGACCTGGGGACCAAAATTGATAGCAACTCTCATTTGACAATCCCAAAATGGTTAGAAAACATTTTATATAGCCCACCTAATCATGACAGGATTACATCTAGATCAGGAAAGGGCATTGTGCCCTTTACTCATCCCCCATCAAACCCTAAATTAGTTCAATGCCCCCTTTTGGGGTTTACCTTACCAGACACCTGCAGCAACTGGAAAGACCCAAAATACCTCACCAAGAGGTCAAATCAAACAGATGCCATATGCTGTTAACATAACTCCATACTCAGTGGCATACCCTGTCAGAGATCTTTCCAGAATAATGCCATGTCCAACCCAAAATAATGGACATGCTGCACCTCAGAAAATCAAAATCCCATCGAGCTTTCCGAGACTTGAACCTCAGCACTGACATCAATAGGACATGCTGGAGGGACAGATTCATAACCCAGAGGCTCCCTTCACTCTGGAATAAAATCCCATCCAGGTTAGGCAGAGTCCCCCATTGACTCACTTCAAGAGGAATCATGATGAGGGGTGGGGACGGGCCCGGGGATCACTTTTTAATGTTAGAAATGCACAGTATACTAACCTCAGAAAAAGGGGATAGCAACATTAATCTAAAATGGGTGGTGAAAGCCAAACACACCTGGCTTGGCTTATTGCCCTAGGGCAGATAGCCTAGTATGAACCTATGTACCTATACCCACACCCCAGGTTGTTGCCACAGTGTGGCATCACAGACTATCCACATGCAACTAACAGTGGGGTTTAAAATGACTTCCAGTTTAGCCTGCACGGACCCCCCTCCAAACCCAGGTAACCCACTTGGCCTACTTAAGAATACATGAATATCTGCAGGTGTCTCCAAACAACAATATATTGGGGCTTCATTTACCCACACATAGACTGGGAGCATTACTGTAGCCCCAAAACCCTAGGTGTAATTCCTAGAATCCATACACTCAATTTCTTGGAACAACCTGTTTCCACCCCCCCAAGAGGGGGAAAAAATGCTGCACCTGATCATCACCAACATGTGGACTATATGCTAGACCAGAAGTGTATCCCCTGGTAAGATGACACCATAGACTACTCTCACTGTATATTCACATACCAAATGCCCCTGCACAGAAAACCACAGTCATAAAGTTGTGTAATGCAAATTCCATGTATTCACATGAGGCAGGCTTCAGACATGGGAACTATTTAAAATCACAGGTACATATGTCTATGTGGCACACACATACCTCATGTGTGCATTGACATTACTGATATAATCTATGTCATACAAATTAAGCCCCCCACACACATGGACAAACTGTGTGACAAAACACACATGGATTTGAGGATTCAAACCCCCACCTAACTATGTTATGACACTTGAGAGAGAGCATTAGCAGAGCACCTATTCCAAATGGGAGGTTTCCTTCTCCTGCTATACTTATAGGGTGCTGACATCATCAGTGTTTAGAAAAGGAAGGCATCATGTAGTGTGTTCTTCTATTGCCAAAGGGACATTTCTTTTACACAGAATTGCACACACACTAACCCCCCACCCAAACACACACTCAGATTCAAAACCCCCACCCTATGTTTTGACACTTGGGGAGATGCATTAGAGAGGCTTTTTCATTACTGGGGGGTTTCCCTTTTCCTGCTTACTTATAGGGTGCTGACATCATCAGTGTTTAGAAAGAGGAATGTGCATCATGTAGTGTGTTCTTCTATTGCCAAAAGGGACATTTCTTTCACACAATTCCCCACACTAAACCCCCCAACTAGCATTTGCAGGATTCAAACCCCCACCTAACTATATTATGACACTTGAGAGGAAATTTGCAGAGTGGGCTATTAATTACTGGGTTTATTCTTTTTCCCGCAGTATTTATAGGTGCTGACATCATTATTTATAAAGAGGTATGTACATCTATTACTATCTGTCAGTTAGGGGGATAGCATATATGCATTAACAGCGCCTACTTCAGGGTCAGATATGCACATCAACACTGCCAGGTTATGTTTTATACCATGCTTCGTGACCACGGGACCTGTAACACACAACACAACCAGTTCAAACCACCCCCCCCATATCCAAAAAACACTTTGCTTCCTGGGAACAGTGTAGGATATGAAGGTGTTCACATACACCATTACAGTGGTTAACTGCAGGTACAGGTATATTGTGTGGGGGGAAATACTCAGGCCTCAACAACATCACCCTACAGCCACTACAATTTGTGAATCCATGTGCTATGGCAGGGCCACTCACCCCAGCCACAAGGGGAATACATATTGGACCTGACCATCTGCAACATGGGGACTCATGTTCCACACCAGAGGTAGACCACCATTGTTAATATCTGACCATACCCAACTTTCCCCGGCATCCATATCCCATCCCACCCCCAGGCAAGGGTCACTGCAAACAAAGTATTTATCAAAAACAGACTTTGCACTTGTGAAGACTGGGGTGGGAAAACTTCAAAGGACCCATGCTGGGGATTAACCACTCTGCATAATCCTTGACAATTGCATTCTATGAGCATCTGGAAGGTTTGCATTGATCATGCTATCCCAAATAAACCCAAGACTCCTCCACAACAGGAGACCTGTCTGGTGTACACCAGCCAAAATAAGCTGTACAACAGAAAGGGGGAGCTAATACATTACAGAGCAATATCCCACAGAGGGGGGCCTCTGAACAGTATTTGGAGACACTTCAATCCCTCAAATCATCAAAGTGTTGACAGTGAAATTGTCCAGACACTGCAGATAAGGCTCCCCCCAGTCTGTAATTGACCCAATTACTGTTATAAGTCCTCACCAACCCTCTTCCAGCAAAAACCAGCCACATGGATGTGACATTGCAAATTCAACCCCCGGGATCTCCACTGTGTCCCTGCTTGAGGGGGCACAGCACACTAGCCTTAAAAGGTGCCTTCTGTGACCTACTTTACAGAGGCACAGTAGCCTACTGTACTGGGAGGCAGAGCCCACACTCTGGCTAAGCATTCCCTAGGGCAAACAGCCTAGTATTGACCTCTACACCCATATGTTTAATTTTCAGATGCACAATATTTGTTGCTGATAAACTGTTTGCAGGTCTTTATTGCCATAGCCCCGTTTCTATGAACAACTTGTGTATCTGTGGAAGATGTTTGAATATGAGGGATCCACTATTTAACTTATGTCTCTGTAGTCATTTAACTGTGTGCACTGGGAGATTGCTGTATTGGGTTCCTGGTTTTCCGATATTTAATTTAAAACATACAAATACCAGATATGTGTAACTGCTAAACTGAGAAAGGCCTAAGTGTGTGAGCATGCCCAGTTCAGGCTTTCCATGGCTTTTTCCTGACATATGTCTCATTTATCAAAGTGTGGAGCATGCCCAGTGTGAGCTTTCCATATGTTGAAATCTGCAGTCCACCACATTTGTGGTTGTGTGTGAACTTCAACAATATTTCACATTTATGTTGTGTGTTGGGGTCATGTTGTGTACTTCTCAACTGCTTTGTGTCTGAACCCAACAGGGATTATACTGTGCCTGCAGGGTTTCCCTGGGATATTTGCATACAGTTGTCAACATCCTTTCATACTGACCAAAAACTGTAATGTATAGTGTACTGGTTCAGTACTTTCACTGTGGTGGACAGTATCCTGGGTTTAGTCCTATCACTGCTTTAAATATTCATAGTGAGCACACCCGACTGGTTAGGGCCAGTTGTGCACATATGACCATGTTGCATTTGTTCAGATATGGGCTACTTAAACCAGGCTTGTCCAACATTGGTAGTGTATTCCCAAATTGGGGGGACATTGCAAACACTAGCTATGTGCCCTAGGCCATTTCTAATGCTAGTCAAAAGTGTGTTTGTCCTTCAAACACATTGTAACTGGATTTTTCCCTGACATATTTCAGGTTAGTATACTGTGCCTCTGTCTACCCTGACATAACAGTGATACCCAGGGTAAACCTACCATCTCCCATCCACTCATCAAGATTCCTTTGAGGAGAGTCAATGAGGGACTCTCTGGCTAACCTGTACTGGGAGTTTACTCAAGAGTGGGGGCTTCTGGTTATGGATCAAACACAGCTGTCCTATGTATGTCAGTGCTGGCGTTCAGGTCTCTCATGTGCATAGGTCACTGCCCTTCAGATTGTACAAGGTGCAGCATCTCCATTGATTCCAGCTTGGACATGGCTTTATACATCAGGCACATTGCCTCTGGGCAGGCAGTATGGCCCGTGTGGAGCTGCAGTTTGTTTAATCAGGCAACACATGGCATCTGTTTAGCTCTTTTATCCTCCTGGTGAGGTACTTTTGGGGCTTTCCCGTTGTGGAGGTGTCTGCTGAGGTACATCCCCCAGGGGGATTGTTTAATTGTGAGGCTGATGAAGGATGACTGAAAAGCCCCAAAGACCTCCCTATCTAGATCTGACACCTTCATGATTAGGGGGGTATATGGTATGTTTCTGTAACCCCTACAGCCACATGTTTTTCAAAAGCAAGATATCTATCAAATTGTGTCCCCAGGTCTCTTTTTACTTTAAAGTACTTAATGGGTTAACACCTATGTGGTAATTGGTGGGCACTTACTGTTTATCCACAGGGGTTTACTATACACTTTTCTGCAATTAGCTTGTGACATGGCTTGGCACCAGTTGTCTGTTTCTATGTGGCCCTTTGTGGATGCTTGTGTCAGCTGGAGGGTCAGATATGGTGAGTTTGTAGTCCTCTGCAAACTTTTTCAGACACAGTCCTTCCATGTTGGCCTGTACCTATGGGAAATATATACCAAACAAGGGAGGTCCCAGGACCAAACCTTGTGGGATGCCAGTTTACTGGTTTGTAGTCTGACATGGCTGCAGCATTTCTGACCATGTCAGTTCTGTCCTTGGCTGGTTTGCAACCCATCTACTGACATAGGGGTTTATATTTAAGCTGGTGAGCTTTTCTATAATGAACATGTGGGTATTGTATGGAAGGCTTTGCAAGGTCCAGATAGGCTGTGTGGACCACATTCCCTCATCAATGGCCTTATGACTGTTTCAAATGAGTCAAACATGTTTAAAGGGGGAGGATCTGCCCTTAAGAAAGCCACCTGGGTAGGGTCCAGTGTCGTAGGTCCCCAATATCTTTATTTCTGAGGTCATGTGATCCTTTCCATAGCTTTGCAGACCAAGCTTGTCAGGATTCTGGGGTGGTAGTTTGCAGTATCCATTCAGGCACCCCCTTTGTGGGGAGGGACCACTGTTGTGTACACTGCTCTTTGGGTACATATCCTGTGGTAAGGCTGAAATTGAGCAGTAGTGTTTTTTGGGATTCCATTCTTCTTGGAGTTCATGTTGGACCAGCCCAGGACACCATCTCATACCATTTGCTGTGTGTTTTGCTTTGAAAATGCTGGCTGTTACCCCAGCATCTGCAATGTCAGGGGCCAGCATCTGCTGGGATAGATATTTGGGATTTTTGGGGGGGGTTTTCACTGAAACCCGTCAGGTTTATGTTGGCAATTGTGTGGTTTGGTTTTGTTTGTAATATTTGGTAAATTTAGAGCATATCTGTGAATTCCCAACAAGGTTCCTACCATCAGTTGAAAGCCTTTTGGGTTATCCTTAGTGTCCTGTACAATTTGTATCTTCATAGGTTCATAGGTTCATACTAGGCTATCTGCCCTAGGGCATTTATAAGCCTAGCCAGAGTGTGTGGGTTTCCCCCCCCTTGCTATGAGAATATTATGGCCATTTATTTTTTACTGTGCCTCTGTCTGCGTGACACAGTGAAAACCCCAGTGTAAATCTATGATCTCCATCCACTTGGCAAGATTCCTGTTGAAGAGGTCAGTGAGGGGCTCTGCCTAACATGGATGGGATTCTGTTCCAGGGTGTGGGAGCCTCTGGGGTTTTGAAACTGTCCCTCCAGCACATCCTATTTATTATGTGTTGAGGTTGAACCCCCTCGCTCTGATGGATTTGGGTTTTCTGGGTGGAGCATGTCCATTAATTCTGTTTGGACATGGCCTTGTACACGGGATAATCCTCTAGTTGGGGAGTATGTGACTGCATCAGCTGGGGTGTTCAGCCAGGCAGCATATGACAAATTTTGAGACCCTTTATCCTCTTGGTGAGGTACCTTTGAGGTCTTTCTAACTGCTGCAGGTGTCGGGGTAAGGGGGCAAACCCCCTTTTAGGATTGTCCTTTTTGATAAATGGAAAAAGAAGAACAGGAAAGGGGCACATGATTCTGTTTTTGTTTGGTTGAATCCCTTCCCTATAAGGTTCCAATTGGAATTTTAGACCTTGGGATTTGGGACATTAACTTATGTCCAAACTTGGGGTTTCCTTTAAGGGGGGCTTGATTAAAAATTCCTTTTTCCTACAATTAATGGTTTCCACTTGTGATTGTAGTACCTGGTTGGTTTTGTGAATTATACTTCCGTGGGTTTGGAGGTTTTTTTGGGCCGTGTAGAGGTTCCCGGGAGGGGGGTTTCTTCCCGGGGCCTTTTCAGGTTTTCCTACAGTAGTTTCCCAATGGGGGGGCCCCGATGCTTTGATTTAGACCTGGCATTTGGGCTTCCCCTTTTGTTTTTTCCCTTTTTTTTGGGGGGGGTTTGTCCAGTTTTACAAAAGGGATATGGGGGTAAACCTTGTATGCGGGTCGGGGCAAGCCTTGGGAAAAAGGTCTTTTCAACTGCCCCCCAGACAACATTGGTCCCCTTGGAAGCCCAGAAGAGCCCAAATTGTTAAACTGCATTTGTGTTTTATGTCATATTTTTAGGGTGTGGGTAGGGCTCCGCCTGGGCCCACAAAAGGCTCTTATGCCCTTTCATTTTCCAGGGGGGCCCAGGTTTAACCCGTGGCAAGCCATCCCTTTGGGGGGCAGCTTTTGGTTTGTGGGATTTTACACCCAGGGAGACGACCCTTTCCCCTTGGAGGGCACAGTTTTGCAATTTTAAATGATCACTGTTTTTTTTTGTACTGTTTTGGCACATTTTTTTTGGTTTAGGGTTTAGGATGGTTTCTTGGGGTCGTTTGGGGGCTTTTTTTGGGGTTTTTAATTTAATCCCGGGGGGTTTTTTTTTTGTCTTTTTTCATTTTTAGGGCAGGGAGGGGTTTTTGGGTTCCTTCCCCCGCATTTTACATACTGATTAAACTACCTCCTTTGGGGTTTACCTCCCTATTTTGTTTTTTGGGGGTTGTCGGTTTCAGGGGGAGGTTAAAATTCCCTTCCGTTCAACTTGTAGCGGCCAGTGGTTTATGAGTCAATTTTTTTAAACTGATCAGGATTTTCCCTTTTTGGCCTTTGATGTTTCACCCAGGTTTGGTAATGGTGTTGCCCGTGCCCTTTTTGGAGGGTTTGGTTTTTTTTGGGTTTTTCCTGCTTTGGGAGGTCTTTTGGGTTTTGTAATTTTCCCCCCGGGAATGGTTCCCCCGTTTAATGCCTTTGTTTCCCGTTTTTATTGGGGTTTTTGGCCGGGTGTGGTGGTGTGTACCTTTTCTCTTGGCTGTTTACCCGTGAGGGATCACTTTTCCCTTTGGATAAATGTTGCATTTCACATATATTTATCTTTGGGGGTTGTTCCCGGATTTTTGGGGCAGGAACTTTGCCTAGGGTTTACGAAAAATTCCCCCTTGTTTGGGACTCCCCTTAAGTGGTTTTAGGTTGAATTTTTTTCCAACTAGGCCAAATGATTCCCCCTTTTTGTTTGCCTACAAAAGGGGGGGAGTTTTCCCTTTCTTGCCCTGGTTTTTATGGTTTTTTTGGGGTCCAACATGGGGGGATCCCAAAAGGCATTTTTTTTTGTTTTTTTGGGGTGAAACCCAAGATTCCTGGAGTGTTAGGGTGCTTTGTGAGTTGCCCATTTTTGACAGGACAGTTAAATTCCCATCAGTTTAGATGCACATTTGCTTTAACCTTTTTTTTTCACTGGTTTTTCCGGAACCCTTTGGAGGTGGGGTTTGTGTTTTTATTACCTATTCAACATGGGGTACAAAACCCTTTGCCAAACCAAAACCAGGCTGATTATCCATCCCAGATGGGGTATTTTTGTGATGTACCCCGGCTGGCAATTGGTTTTGATCAGAAACTTGCCTTTTTGTTGAACTTTTATATTTTCCAGCTTGGGGGGGTAAATTTTCAGGGGCACAATTTATAATTGGTTTAATTGTTTAAACCCTGGATTCATGCCTCAGGTGGTTGAGGGTGTCTGTTAGCACTATAAACTGGAAGGGAGGGGGTTTTAGGGCCCCTTTTTTCTAATGGTAGTCAAGGTTCTTTTGGGTTCCACTGGGGTTTTGTTATTCCTTTTCCCAAAGGGGTAGGGGGCCCCCCTTTGTAGGGGGGGTCAGGGTTTTCCCCCTTCAGCACGTTGGTGTCCTTTGGAATGGTGGGGGCTGTTTGGCCCGCCCAGTTTTCCCGTTTTTTGCAAAATATTAACATCCTCCATGCTTTGGGTTTTAGTTTAGACTGCAATCCCCCTGTGTAGCCCGGCCAATTGGAGCCCCCAAAAATTATTCTTTTTTTTGTGATTCCCTTTTGGGGTTGGGTTGTGTTTTGAGGGTTCATCCCCGGTGTGAAACCCGCCCCCCTTTCCAGTATTCCCCCGGCAAAACTGGAAGGGCAAAAGCCAAAAACTTTGCCCCGGGGAGCCCCCATTCATTTTAGCCCCCGGGGGTCCCAACCCGGCAGGATGGGGGGGCCCTTGATTTAAAGGGTACCCCCCCCCCCTTTTTGATCATTCGCTCATTGCACCCCCTTAGGGTAGATTTGCGGGGCCCAATTTGGCCCAAAACCCCACATTTGGGGTTACATGTACCACATGGCACATGGGTCCCGGTGGTGCTCCCCGGGCTGTCCCGTGAAACCCCCTATACACCGTTGGGTTTGGGAAGGCCGTTGTGTTTTTTAGGCCCCCTCCTTGGTTTACTATGGGTTTCGGGTTCTTTTAGGGTCCTACAGCCCAAGTGAGGGGCTTGCCCCCTTTGCCCCTTTGCCAAACCCCCGGATACCCCGGGCCGCCTCCTTCTCCTACTGGGGGCCAGTTTTTTCCCCCCTCGAAATTCAAGCTCCTTATCCTTGGGCCCCCCAATTTTTTTGGGGGCTTTTCAGCCCTAAAAGCTTCCTGTTTCAGTGTTTTGAAGAAACATTTATGTTGTTTTTAATTTTTAATGCTTGGGTACTGTTTGTGGTAATTTCCTCCGATTTTTTTCCCGCACCGGAACCCTGCTAGCCCCACCCAGCTTTTTCCCCTTTGTTTTGGGGGCCCTGGCTCAATGGCTCCTGTTAGTGGTGTTGCTTTTTGGGTTTGCACACCATGGCTTCAGGGGTTTTAAAAGGGTCCCACTTTTTTGCCTTGGGTTTCCCCCCATTGCAAAAAGTCCTACAGGGGCGCCAAAGCCGAAGAAATTTGGTGTTTCCAAAGGACACCCCATTTTTTTTTATGCCCTTTTTGGCATCCCCCTGGTTGATGAAAAAGCCCTTGCTAATGAGGCCCTACATTTCCCCTGGTGCCCTATCTCCATCTTTCCCCCACCCACCTCAGGGAAATTGCTATTTCTTTTAAAGGAAATTTTCCTACCCCAAAAAGGATTGTATAATGTTAGACATGTCTTACAGCTCCCCAGAAACTTTGGGGGATTGGATGCTGTGCGTATATTAAAATCCCCCCTTTTGGGTTTTACCTTTTATTTTTTTAGGCCAACACATATTTGTTCCATGGGAAACCCCCTTTTTTTGTTTTTGTTTTTGTGAACCGTTTGGCCCCGCACACTTTTAACAATTTCCCGCGGAAAAATTTTTTTATTTATAGCCCTTTCTAAAAATTCCCTGTAACCCTTAAGGGAGGGCCTTTTAAACAATCTTTTTTGGTTCACGTTTTGTTTTCCCAAAACTCATGTAACCAAAATCAGCAAATTTAATGTCTCTTTTAACTTTTGAAATAGATTTTTTTTGAAGCTTTTCAAAACACCTAATAAAAATAATCCTGGGTTGAGTGTCTCTTGAGGGAACTTTTTGATTTTTTGGCAAGAAGTCTGGCTCATGCTGCTTAAAGCCTTTTTTAGTTTTCTGGGTAAAATAGCAGTATTTTCCCTCCCGCCCAAAATTTTCAAACTTTTTCCTTGTTTTCAGGGGGACGGGCATACCCGCAAAAAGCTTCATTGTACAAAAAGCCAATGCTTTTTAATGATCTGAGTTATCATTCAATAAAGCATTCAATGAATGATACTCACAGGTTAAGTGTTTGATTAACAGGCTAGCAAAAAATGTCGATTCAATGAACAGTATTATATACATAGCTATTTTCAAGGTGCTTCAAGGATAAAGAGATTTTTTCATTTAGTATGCAGGAAACAAATGTATTTATTTGTTTGTTTATTTATTTATCGACATTTGGTAACCAGGAAAGTCCACTGGGTCAGTAACCCATTTTAAGTGGAGACCCAGGGAGAAAAGCTTCAAGAAAGGTTACAAAAAAATTACATAATGTAAACAGTTATATACAGAGCATAAGGAACAACATTTGCAATTACAATTTCACATCAGTTATCAATTCAGGTAAACATCATTCATATCATTAAGTATTTACAGAGGTTTAAGGAATTTACAGTTTGGAAAATATAATCATATACAGGCATATGTAAACTCCTTTCACATCTTCAGACACTATTTTTCTATAAAGCTGTTGCAAAAGCAGACATAGGTGGTGTGTAGAAACATAGGATCTAGAGGTGTAGAAAAAAGCAAATGGAAAAAAAGAAATATGGACAAAAAGCCAAGGTATGCAAGTTAAAAGACATTATTTGATGTAGAGTAGTATTGCAGACAGTGATCTATTTAAGGAGGTTCATGTGAGCTGTTACAGGAGCATGTTTGATTGTTGATGTAATGGGATTGTAGTGCAGTTTTGAAAGCTTTTAAGTTGTCTATGTAAGTAATAGATGAAGGCAGGGAATGCCATGCTTTGGCTATAATGAAGGAGTAAAGGCTTTGTCCAGCACTTTTGTTGGGCTTCGATATATGTAGGAGCTGTTTGCCTGAGGACCTAAGATTTCATGCAGGGGTGTATGTAGGATGGCCTGAAGAGAGGGACAAACCTTGGGGTTATATAGTAGTTTGTGGGTAAGTATTAATTGGGTGTATTGTAGATAGTGGGAGAAGTCAAGCCAGTTAATATTTTGTAATGCAAGGCAATGATGTGTTCGAGTTGGCATATTGCAGGCAAACTTTGGTATTTTATTGAGCAGGACTGTAATTTAGTTTTAAGAGTTGTATGTATGTTGGTAAAAAGAGGGCTACCATAAAGAAGGGTGGGGAGGAGAAGAGAGTTGGCCAGTGGGTGTGCTCATGAAATGTTTGTGCCTATATAGTTTACCAAGTTTGAAGTGGGTTTTTTGATTATATTATGAATGTGATTATCGAAAGATAGTTTGTCATCTATTGTGATGCCTAGCAGTTTTAATGATTTTACTTGTTCTTGTTTGGTATTATTTTGTGAGATAATATTAAAGTCCTGATTTAAGGTTTAGATGAGAATATTAGGAGTTTAGATCTTTTTGGGTTGAAAAGAAGTTGTGCATTATTTAGCCAGGATTCAATAGAAGTGAATGCTTTTAGCTTTCAGTTTGTGATCATTTGAGTCAATCTGGTACTGTTTCCGCTTCATCTTTCAAGTAAACACTTCCTACATGTCTTCACTATTGGGGCTGTGTACTAACATAAATGAAGAATATGCATGTTCAGATCACTATCACTACTTTTTCATGCAACTGCACAGTCCAAAACTGTTAAGACATAATAAAATTGTCTTAGAGTATGGAACACCACAAAAAACACAATGTCAGAAGTTATGTCCTCCATCACAATTATGTGAAGTCACTTGTCACCGGCTGAAACTCATGGGATACCCTCTCAAACAGTCTGTGGGATCCCAAAAGATTAGAGTAACACTGCAGAAGCCTGCCAGCTCATTCGTTATGCTACTCAGACATCTGCAGGAAGGTAAAGATGGAGGAATGCCATAAAGGGGACAGAGGAATCTCAACACACAGTGGATCTTTTTCTGTGATTACTACCCCAAAGAGTTAAGGATTCACTGGACAGATATCATATAATTTAGAAACATAGAATCCTACTGAATCACACTAGCTATGCTTGATGGATTATGACAAGCAACAAAACCAATCCATCAGCAGGTCTGCATATGCTCAGGATACTGATGATGACATACAGCACATGCACTTTGTCACTATGTCTTTACCACAAACAACACATGCAGAAAAGGATCTAGTTATACGTTGAGCAACCTTTCTGTCACCTTAAGCACACAGAGACATGCAGATATACAGTGACACACAGTCACACAGACATACCTATACATGGACACAAACACACGCAATTTTAAGATCTCTGCCTCCAAAATATATATACAAATGGAGACACTTTTCTCAATGGCATCATACCATAAGCAAACAGATGCTATTGATACACTCATAATCACTGCTCAGGTGGAAGGGATAGCATGAAAAAAGAAACAACTTATTATTGCTGTTATATTCTTTCACCAGCTGTATCCCTCAGTTCAACCAGCAAGTTTACTATTCCTCCCTTGTGACTATAACATATCAAATGTAAATGTTTATCATCACCTGTCACTCCCCAGACACACACATATAAACACACACATAAGTATAAATAGGCATGCATACTTTTTGTTATTTTTTGGAGGGCTGTTATGACTAGAGCCTGGCTGCCAGTATGTACGTTAGTTGTACTTCGGACTTGTCTTTCATATCAATCATTTGCTTTTATGAGTCTTCTCTATAATGCTCCCAGAACCCCCCACACACACACACGCACACACGCACACACACACACACACACACACACACACACACACACACACACACACACACAAACTCACACACATTCATGCATCCCCATACACAGACATACACAAGCATGCGTGAGCACGCATGCGCACACACACACACACACACACACACACATACATGCACTCTCATACTCAAACACGGGCAGTTGCATACACATAGACTCACACACACACACACACACACACACACACACACACACACACACACACACACACACACACACACACATACATGCATCCCCATACACACACACATGCACATGCACTCTCACACTCTCACACACACACACATGCACATACATGCATACATACACAAACACACAATCACACACAGACACACACACACACACACACACACACACACACACACACACACACACACTCACTCACACTCACGCAAACCCACCACAGACACACACGATCACTCAAACACACACACACCACATACACACACACATACAGACATACATGCTCACTCACTCTCTCACACACACACACACACACACACACACACACACACACACACACACACACATACATCCCCATACACAGACATACGCACACACACACACACACACACACACACACACACACACACACACACACTCTCACCCCACACACATGCACATGCATACACATAGACTCACACCCACATGCACACACACACACACACACACACACACACACACACACACACACACACAAACTCACACACATACATGCATCCCCATGCGCACACACACACACACACACACACACACACACACACACACACACACACACACACACACACAATCACACACAGACACACATACACACACACACACACAAACTCACACACACACACACACACACACACACACACACACACACACATACACACACACACACACACACACACACACACACACACACACACACACACAGACACACACACACACACACACACACACACACACACACACACACACACACACACACACACACACGCAAAACATTTAAAGTAGTAAACAGCTTACAGCCCAACAAGCATCCTAGTACCATTCATTGGACAGCTTCTTTGGTCACTTTGCTTTTGATGCTGGCAATCTGGTAGTGGTTGCAAATGTATGCGTGGTGCATATTTTCAAACTTATAAATCAAGAAAGAAAAAGTGCTAGTACAAACTGTTAATTTTGTCAAGATGGCTTATTAAATTTTGCATGAAAAGGCTATTCTACATTTAGAGAATATGCCTCATAGATGATATGAAACATATGTGATAGTTTTCAAAAGCATTTCATACATTTACATATAGCTATATCCTACACCACACATCTTTACTCCTTAACATTGGCAACACCATTAGCAAGCAACTGCTCTTTGAATGCAATTTATACTTGCAAAGAACAACATTTGGGGTAATGAAGGTTGCCATTTTTTTTAAATCAGCTGAAGGAACTGCATTCTCCCTGAAGATTTATGTGATTCCTCCTCTGCATAATAAGTAGTGAAGATTAACCAAAGTCCATTCTTGGAATCATTTATGTTTACATGACTCTCACATTCTTGTTTTTTTTTTTTTGTAAAAAATAGTCATAGCTCAAAAGCTAACATGACAGTGAGGTATAACGACATAGACATGGAAGGAGTTTCAGTCTGATAGGAAATTGTGAATATACTGCAATTTTTAATCAACAGTTTCTGGGATGCCATTCATGTAAATAACATTGAACTCTATACAATGAATTATACTGGAGGGCATTACTTGTATTTGTAGGAAAACAGGTGGGCATGGGTTATCTTCTGGGTCAAGACTCTAGTAGAAATATAAATACTGGCTATATTTAAAACAACAGTGAATCAAGTATATTTCACATCAACACCAGGTGCAGTTAGTGCAAATATTATCTTAGCTCAGCTGTAAAAATCTGCTTCTATGTCTTCCTATGCTTTTCAATGCAGGCTTTATTTTCTGAACATTAACCATTGGAGAAATGATGCTCCAAGGTCTTAAATAGGCAGTTTTATTTGACAACTCAGCATAAAATCATAATGTAAGCATAAAAGAATGTTTGTGAGCAGTATAACCAACATTCATATCAAACTAATGTCAGAAAACTCTTCAAAGGTGCTAAATCCATATTCATTCTACAAAATTAATATCATGTAAGCTGAACATCTTTTTCTTCACTCACAAATTAATGGATGCATACTAATAAAACGGTTTATATTTTTCCTAATAAGTCATATAATTGAACAAAAGCATAAATCAGTTTTACCATCTCTGTGAAGTAATCCTGGTTACAACTTATTTTTAGTTGTTAAACATTCATTTATTTATTTTTTTTAATTCAGCGCTGTCAACAGTGGCAACCCCAGGCTCCTTTTCTTTCCAGAGGTTGTATAGGTACAGTATGTACCTGGTGGGGCACATGAAAAACAAAAACTCTGCAGAATATGTGTAAAAGGTACTTGCTGGCATCAGTTTTACTTCTTTATTTGCAAGTCTTTCTTCACAGGAATAGAGTCCTGAATCCAAATGAAATATCAGAGTAACTTTCTCAGAACAATATGTGAAGATCCTCAGCTACTATTGAATATAATTAGACAGTAATTCTACGAATAATTTACTTATTTATTTTATTTATTTACAATTTGTTGACCAAGTTGGTACCACTAGGCCAATGGCCTCTTTTCACAGTAGACAAAAAGTGATAGTCATACGGACTAGGATAATTTAACCAGGTCATTGAGGATTTTCCCCTACTCTTTTTGATAAGCTCTGGCAGATAGTGTCCTGTTAATATCTCACCAAGGAAAGCATGGTCAGAAGTGCAGCATGCCCCTTTTGCTGGACTTCAATGTAACTCACTTACTGGCTCACAGGTCTTTCAAGTGCAGCATGCCCTTATGCTGGGCTTCCATGTCACTCACTCACTTGCTCAGAGGTCTTTTAGATCCTTACTCTTGGCTTTTTTTTTAATTTAGAGTTATGCATGCTGTGATGATGTGAGGTAGTGCCAGCTGTGGCAGGGGGAGTAGGGCAGTGGATGTGTAACATATGCCAGCATAGCTAGCTGGGGTTTTGTAAAGAATTATATGTCATTTGTATATCAAACTGATTTTTGCAGAAGCTTGTGTTGAAAATGTATTTGTAAGACTGTTTGTGTTAAAACTATACCAACAGTAGGGTCTGACAGACAGAAAAGAATTATACCTGTATGTCAGACTGCATTGTAGCTATTAAAATGAATATATTGTAACAGAGGACACTGAAAGAGAAGAGATTAATGTCAGTCCAGCTAACTTTGAAAATAGTCTGAAATTAAATTACTTGGTTTAGGCCATAAATATTGTATCTTACAGTGCTGATTGCAGCCAGAGACAAATGTCTGTGAAAACCAGGAATAGGAATCCTACTGTATTGTCCTTAGGAGTGAATTAATTGCTACCCTGCAATGGTGGAAGCTTCTGAAATGGTTTTGTAACTTCCATATTCTAAACACATCTTAGCAAAACTGTGTGTGTGTGTGTGTGTGTGTGTGTGTGTGTGTGTGTGTGTGTGTGTGTGTGTGTGTGTGTTATGACACATGTGCTAGATTCTGGTTCAGTTGCTAGTAAAGGGGGTAGTGTGGGAACCAGAAGTCAGATGACCAGATTTATGTCATGTCATTCAGTTAGCCAGCACTTAAATGATCCTTTAATACTAGATGATACAGAAGTCACAGGGCAGTCTGTTTGTGAAACATAACAAGATGGAAGACCATTCACCCACTTCATCTTGCCTTGCTTTAATAAGTAACCAGGGAATTGTAATTCTTTAGATCAGTCAGGAAAATATAGTGAGATTAGTTAAGTACTGTTTTTCTATATCTGTGTGAATCTTTCCATCGGTGTTATTTTTAATATTTCCTGTGATTGAAAATCTGGTATTTATTGTAAATATATATTTAGTATTTTTATGTTCTTTTTATTGTTTATTACTAAGTACATTTAAACTTTTCATTGTGGCTGGTATTTTAGAGAACAGAATATTTTAATCTTCATGACCACTTCTGAAAGCCTTGCTGCATTGGGCAAACACTACCATTTTTATTAGTATTAATTTTACTCAGTATAATTGGGCACCCTTGTAAGACCCTTAAAGTAGATGGCTTTGCAATGTTCTGGTTGCAATAAATACCTTATAGTCTGAGTAGAGGGGGCATAGCTGGTAAATCTGTGCCAGCCATTCCCAGGTTTGTGTGTGTGTGTGTGTGTGTGTGTGTGTGTGTGTGTGTGTGTGTGTGTGTGTGTGTGTGTGTGTGTGTGTGTGTGTGTGTGAAAATGAAATCTCAATCAGTGTGTGTGTGTGTGTGTGTGTGTGTGTGTGTGTGTGTGTCAGCTGCTTGGAGCAAGGACACAAAGCACTTGTTTCACAGAGAGGGTGGTGAAGGACTTAGCTTGGAACACTAGGCTGAGGGCTCAACTCTACAGCTGTGGTCAGTGTGGAGTCTTATTTGGGGCCTGGTGAGAGAGAGGGAAACCCAGCCCCAGGACGGGAATGTTTTCCCTGTGTTCTCTTAAGAGAAATTGTGCTTTGTGCAGGGAGCTTCATCTGAAAATACAGTATGTTCCAAGTGAACATCCCTAACCAGTGTCCATGGTGAGGATTTAGACTCCTTGATCAGTGGCCCAGAGCAGGGATGGCACATTTTGGTGAGCAGAGGTGTGAATATTAATTGAACTTCTGTAGCCTTTAGGCAGTTGTCATTGAAGGTGTGAGTACTCTCAGCAGCCACATGGTAAACATTCAGTTTCATTTTTACAACAGTTTAGTTTAGTCAGGGAAAGCAGGCAAAGATGTCAGCAGAAGATTAAAGCAAGCTGACAAAGAACCAGTTGGCCAGGGTGTGTGAAGCCAAAGGACTGGTGCATGCCAACTGATTAAAGAGGAAATTGTTTCAGCCTTAGTCACTGCTATAACCCATACCAGAAACCAAGAAGATAACCTGTCTGTCGATGGTGATGCAGCCCTCAGAAACAGAACATTTCACCTTTTCCTCAAAGGATCTAAAAACCCATCTGGAGATAAAGAGACTTGACCTGGAGGCCAAACATTTGGAATTATAATCAGCAGGAGACTCTGGCAGGCAAATAAGATTGAATTTGAATCAGCAGAAAGACTGTGGCATTTGTAGGTTGAAGAAAAGGAGAAACTGCTGCATTTGCAGGTTGAAGAAAATGATAAGCAGCATCAACATAAGAGATAGAGAGATGCTGATTCTTCATCAAGGTCATGGAGGTAATGGGGAAGGGAATAACTGAACTCCAGAAGCAATAAAGGTCAGTACATTTCTTCCACAGTTTACAGAGGGTGATCATTTTGATAGTTTTATTCATATATTTGAAAAATTATGTAAACAGTATAATGTTGACCAAGGGCTCTGGGTACAGTTCCTGACCCCCTTCCTCCATGGTAAAGCTGTATCTCCTGTTGGTAATTTGTTGGATACTGGAATGTTTTAAGTTAACAGGTGAAGCTTACAGAAAATGTTTCATGAACATAGACATAGGACAGATGAAAGTATATGTGATTATATTGCTGAGTTAAGCACTTACTTTCATAGGTGGGTGAGTGAGTGTCAGGTCACCACTTTTGAAAGGATGGCAGACCTCTTTGTGAGGTAACAAGCCTTTAGCACTTTGCCTGAGGACATGAGAATCTGGTTGGCAGATAGGGAGTGTAACTTTGCAGATGAGCTGGGGAAAAAAAAGAGATCGCTACTTAGCAAGCAGGGCATCACTGCACAAGAACGGGATACCCAGTGCTGCACATGAATTACAAGGAACTCCATGGTGGCCAGCCTAAACTACCCCAACAGAGTCCACCAGTAACAGGGAAAGCCACTAGTTTAGGTATATGGCCAGGACCAAGGGTTAGATGTTTTAAATGTAATCAGTGGGGCCATGTAGCAGACAGATGTCCACAGAAGCAAAAGGAGAAGAAAAGGTAGGGGAGCCAGCAAGTCAGAATGACAGTATGCCAGTGGAAAGTTGTCTTGAGACAACAGGGGTACCAGACTATGACCAAAGTTTATATCCTATCTTACTGGATGGAAAACAGGCCACTGCTAAGACAGACACAACCTCTGACATAACTATTTTGAAGCCTGCAGTGGTTAAAGAGGAGCACTACTTGCTTGGGCAGTCCACTCCAGTCAGATCTTTAGGAGGGACACCATTCCAAATGCCTTTGGCCAGGGTTCACCTTAACTGGGGAGGGTGGAAAAGGAAACAAGCAAGCAGGTGTGTGAAATTAAAATCTCAAAGAGTGTGTGTGTGTCAGCTACTTGGACCAGGGACACAGAGCACTGGTTTTACAGATAGGGTGGTGGAGGACTTGGCTTGGAACACCCGGCTGAAGACTCAACTCTACAGCTGTGGTCAGTGTGGAGTCTTATTTGGGGCCTGTTGAGAGAGAGGGAAACCATGCCCTAGGGCAGGATTGTGTTCACTATGTACTTTTAATGGAAACTGCTGCAGATAACTGCATCTGAAAATACTGTGTGTATCCATTTTTGTTCCAAGTAAACAACCCTCACTGTTGTTTTATCCATGGTGAGGATTGAGACTCCTTGATCACTGGCCCAGAGCAGGGATGTCACACATACAAAGAATGTTCATTCTCAAGTTCTAAAACTCTCTTGGCCCTTCACAATCAGGCCACTGATAATCATAATAAATCCTTCCTTTACCACTGCCAGACAAAGATTAATTAACTCGGGCAGTTCTTGTTTACACGAAAAGGATCTTTGACAATTTAAATCACTTAATTCTCATAAATCAGATTAACTTATCTGACACCTTCATAACAACCTGTAACAAGTCAACAATTATCTAAACAGAACCTTTACATTCAAAATTCATAAGGCAACTACTACAAAAGTGTACTACCAGAATTAGGCTAGGACTTTGGTCTCTTCCTTTTAAGCCATATATTAACTTCTCTTTCCACAATATGCTAACTTTCTATCACCAGGTAAATCAATTAATTCATACTCAGATGACCTGCTCATATTTAGAAATGGTCAGTCCCTTTCCAGCATCAATATTCATGCAGATTTTTACTACAAGGCTTGCCCATTTTTCTCTCTCAATTTTCCACCAGTTACTCGGTAAGACCTACTGTGAGGCATGAAGATGAAGCCATAGAGTTGTCCCATAGTGACATGACATTGGGGGATGATACAGTTGTGGCTGTTAACCCAGTATCAATGTCTTATCTAACCTGCACCCACAGTTTAGAGCTACATAGAGAGATTGGGTTAAGGGGGGTGTAGGTTTATATTTGAAAGCTATTTGCTTGCATTTGCACTATCATCAAGAAACATATGCATATCATTCTCACTGAGGCTTTGCCATGGTCTAGATTAAGTTTAATTTTACTGAAACATTCCTTTTTAAGGTATGACATACCATAAAGCAAACAGAGCTACAAGCAATAAGTTAAGGCAATTAATGCAGCATGAGGAGAAAACACTGTTATACAAAAGCAAACATACAGCACACACAAACCATAGCAGGAGAGAGATTAGATAACAGGCTTTTTATGGAGCACCGCATATGATAACAAGGCAAAGCAAGATAGTAGAGTGATTCATAAATGCTTAAATTTTGCTCAGATATGCTACATTCACCTTAGATTCAAACTCAAATGTATGCCCGTGTTCACTTTTGCTGACAGTGGAGAATTCAGTTTTATCCATTGTTGTGTGACCTCAAAACAGGTATATTTACATTTGAGTTTTTTTTTTTTTTCTGTGAAAAAGGTATTGATCTATCGACACAATTCTGTTTATTATGCATATGTATAGTTTTGTTATTATCAAAAGTTAAATAGCATCACTGGCCACAAGCACTGATGCACTGTCTTGATAAGTAGGTCCTGCAGTTAGTATTCTCTTATGTCACATTGCATTTGAGGATGACATTTGTCTTAGTGCCACCCCCAGATTTTATAATCAGACAAACAGGTTGACAAAATACCTGCATAAGTCCTAGAATTACAAGGTGATTATACTTTACTGTATCAGTATCAACATAGTTAAAAATGCAGTATTCATCGATTTTGAACCCCCCCCCCAATTGTTGCTATCCTTTCTCTTTCAAATAGCCACATATCACCACATCCACTTTCACCTTCAAACCTGTGCCACATCCTAAATAAAACACTCCTAAACAAACCCATGCTCTTCTTCAGCTGATGACATTCCAAGCGAGTACCTAAAGATAGCAGCTGATAGCATTGCCTATCCTGTCTCAGTCCTCATAAATAGGTCAATATGGGAAACCCATGGTTCCTCTCTCTAGAAAAAGTCACACAATATCCCTCTACATGAAAGAGGAAATTCAACAGACATTAATAACTTTAGACCTATAGGAATTCTATCTCCCCTCATCAAAATACTTGAAAAAATGTATTAAAAAATGTTAGACTATCCCCTACAAGAGGAACTCCTATTCCCTGACTTCCGACCTTCCCATAGTAGTACCGCTGGCCTTCTAACCTATATAGATGCTGTTAATAAAGCTAGAGATAATGGCAAACTAGTCTCTTTATTTCTAGACTTGTTTAAAGCCTTCGGCACAGTATGTCACAACAAACTTCTACTTCAGATGTCCTCACTAGGTCTCTCTCAGCCCACTCTTCTGTGGTTCAAAAGTTGTCCAATAGGTATCAGACAATAAAATGGCACTCTTGCTGTCACCTCTGCTCTACCACCGGCCTGTATCCTTGGTCCCTCTGCTTTAATATTTTCATCAACACCTTGTGTACTTCCACACAACAGGCCACCCTAATACAATACATGGATGATTCCACTCTCATTTTTATATCTAACAACATGATACATGTCCAAAAGATTAATCAGTAAGCTTTAACAGCCACTGAAACATGGCTTTGTAACTCACAACTCATGCTCAACCCAAAAAGACCAAACTACCACTTTTATCCATAAAATCTCTCTCATGAAAAAAACAAAATTTAAAGTCCTCTCTCATTAATACAACCACTGAAGTCACTTCTCATAACAAACTACTAGGGGTGATAGTCGATGATAATCTTACATCTAACTGCATATGCAAAATTGCATAAGAAAAATTCATCAAAAACAAGGGACGGTTTACAGAGCCAAACACTTTCTCACTGATGCGACTAAAACTACACTTGCCACTACTTATCTCCTCCCCACTCTTCTTTATGGTGCTCCCATCCTTACTAACCTCCAGGCTTCACAAAAATTAAAACCTGAACAATGCTATAACAACGTTGATAAATTTGCAGCAAATACCCGCCTCAGAACCCACCATTGTATAGCACTGAAAAGATTTAATTGGTTAGAACTGCCACATCAGCTTGCATAATACACAACTTCTTACCACCTAGAAAATTATCCAGCATCATCTGCCTGTCTAGCACTAAAAAAACCCATTCTGCACAACTATATCCCCATCAAGTCATTTCGATTCACTGACTTAAAACTCCTGTCTACAAACCTAACAAATCTGCTGAGCATTGTCTGTATTTGTACAAGGTTGCTAAGGCCCAGAACTCCTTATCTGTATCCAGCAGGCCAATACCCTCCCATCTTTCAAAACCACTCTGAAAGATTTCCTAGCTAAAACCTGTCTCTGTTCTTACTCAAATCCAGGATAAACTATATCCCTAGATGTGAACAGATAGCTTTTCATTCCTTATACTTCCTTAATCTCCCTTCTTCACTTACTTCCTTACTGCTATCTTATTCTCATCTCTGAATTTCTCTCTAAATATACCATAAGCCTGTTTTTCACTCACATCATATTGCAACTCCTATTTGTGTTAGACTAACTTAACTTTAATTTCTCTACAAACTGTCCAAAATTTCTCTAAACATTAAACAGTTGTCATACCTTGAATTGATTCCTAACCAATGTTTTTGTATTATCTCTAATTAGTTATAATGATTTAAACTGCAGATATTTTTGTTTTATTTTTGAAGATTGTAAAGTTATTTTAATTAAAATGTTTTGTAATAATTTGGAGCTTTTTTCCTCAGGCCTCTGCTGAAAATGGGCTTCTACCCAGTCGGACTTAATAAATAAATAAATACATCTATTTCATTTTTGTTTGTTTGCATGTTTTTCTCTATTTTGCTATTGTTATATACTGCAGCATAACAACCATTGCCACTGCCTGTTTACCCACCACAGGTGCACCAATAACACTATATTCACAACCACCAACAGAGGCAGCAAGCAATTCTGGGTCCAAGCCTGCCACAAGATGCTTCCATACCTCAAACTGTACCTGCAGCACCTGCATCAGGTAGGCCTGCACCAGGAGATGGCATAGTGGTATCTGCCAGTAGCAGTGCAAATAGAGGTGACACCTTTATAGGTTCATAGGTAGGTACTAGGCTATTGGCCCTAGGGCCTATATAAGCCTAGCCAAACGGTACCCTGGCTTTTGCCACCCAAGAAAATTATTTTTCTGTGCCCCTGTCAAGCAGAGGCACAGAAGTGATCCCCGGCGTGAATCACACATCAGGATCAGAGCTTGTAGTGGAAATAATACACAACACAGGAGGTTCAATATTTGCACCAGCTACAGGGAGACCATGTTTCAGTGGCTCAATAAGTTATGTCCCTGCTCAGCAATGACTTCTCCTTCTAAGGCAGGACCCAATGGTGTGGTTCCCAGGATAACAAGTAAGTTCCTACTGGATCTAAGCTGATATAGACTGCATCTTTCAATACCCAGTCTTACTCCACCATTGTAGTATTCCCCTCCATTTTGCATCTATGCCCACTCCTGTATGTTCTACAGTCCTACCTCACCATTGTCTTCCTTCTGTCACCATTGTGTTCGCCTTTCCTCACTGTGTGATTCCACACCTTGTCAGTCATGTCTGTCTTTCCTTGCTGCTTAACCCAGTCTTACCCATTTAACACTTCCCTGACTTACTTCCTCATCTTTCCTTCTAAATAAAAAGGCACCAGTCTCACCAAAAATGCTCCATCCGTTCTACTCAACTTTCCAGATATTTGACTAATGTACATATGATTGGTTCCAATTGTTCACCATGATAAGTATAGTTTTCTGAAAAAATCATTCAGGATTTAAGTCATTAAATCATTACAACTATTACTGTAATTCTCCAGGAAGTTGACAGGTATTCTCCTTCCCACTTCCATCCTTTTCATTCCTAATTTGTTCACTTTGTGTTCCACCCTCGGTTTGCTTTCCCTTTTCATCTTTGCCCCATACTCCCATTTGCAGCCTATAATAAGATCAAAAAATAGATAAACACAACACGCACATACAAAGTGACTTATAAAAAAATCTTTCTCTGTTCTTTCATTGCATTGCACATGACAGAGAGTGACATCAATGGGCATGTATGAGAAATAACACCATGTCCTATGGCAAACATAACGTCCATTCCTTGTCACACACTATGATCTTCCCTTTGGCAATGCAGACAAAATAAGCACCACTGATCATTATTATACAAATCCGAAAGATTTAAAGCTAACACCTATAGTTTAACTGCTGTGAGAGCTCAGTGTACATATGAAATGATTTGAACTGTATCAATGCACTGGGTGGGGGTAGGGGTTGAATGCCCTGGAGTTGTATGTTGTTTTATAATGTTCAGTTTGCAGTCTGAAAATGTGTTGATACTCAACCCTGAATGTGTATGCTTTATAACCCCCTTTCAATCTGACTGCTTTAGTGGCGCCCCTTCCTAATGCACTGATGTAGGGAATATCACTGTGCATGGACTCAAATCCCTTGAGGCTTATCTTTCTTTTCTTGCTTTCTGCAAATTTGTTACATTTCCCTGATATGTTTGTTTTATGACCCCCCCCCCCCCTTTTAGTCCATTTGCTTCTGTGGCTACCCTTGCTAGGGACAGATGATATACAGACATGTTGACTGAACTAATGAGCTGACTCCCCTGAAAGTATCATATTTCCCTTTTTTAATGATATTCGCATTACAGTATAGGCCCATTGCTCATACTCTGTTGTCAAGACTGCTATATGTTGGCATACCATGTTACTTTATTATATTCCACCTTTCCTAAGTTTCACAGAATTCTACATTCAGGTATTATAATATTATATTCTCCATTGTGTTTTGTCACCCTATTTTGATGAGCAACTTCCTTTGAACTCCTATGTCCATCTCTCTGGTTTGTTTTGCTATACTAAAACCTTTGCAACCCCCCTAGTCTTCTATGGAATTATTTTCTCTTCCCTGCAACATTTCTCACCTTATAACTTGCTGTAGATTACATCAACATTGTCAAATTCATTTTCCCATCCATGCACACTTACACACAACAACTTCCAGAGATGCTTGTGCGCATTCAGTCGTTACCACGACTACTCATGCTTTATTGTGGCAGCAAGATGCTCTATCTCTTTCTGATTAGCAATCCATGCCGTGGCCACGAGAAGGAGTTGCTGTCCACATGCATAAGTAACAAACATTAAGGTTTGTTGTGTTTGCAGTGAAAATAGTACTGGGTTGGCTGTGATCACACATGTGGTGTTTCTGAACACAGGAGTGTCTGAATCCCAGGATAGTTTTTATTGTGAAAACAAATGGTAAAACCAGAGCGTCTAAATGCCTACATAAGACTACTGATGTTACCTAGCAATGAAACAAAAACGAGAATGGAAGAACAGAACGCCAAAAAAGTTAACGTTTTTTTAATAGTAACGTTTTCGCTGCTGTTAACCAGTAGCTTCTTCAGACAAAAGGGAAAGGGCACAAAGGTGCTTTATAACAAGTAAGACGTACGAACATGACATCATATCCTGTACGAATAACACTCGTGCTCATCAATTTGTTTATACAGGGTAAAAAACTGGAGCAACATTGTGTTTAACATTAGTCGCATAAAATGCTAAGACCCAAAAAAATGCATGAATCAAAACACATACCCACCCCAGAAAACCCTGTTGCACTAAGCATAAATAGAACATTTTATATAAGAAAATTTTTAAAATAAAATGAATAAAAATCTGTAAAAAATGTGTGTATATAAAAATACCCAAAATGACAACAGTGCCACTTCAATCCAATTACTCACAAGAGGCGGCAAGGTAGTCATTGCATGCAAAGTCTCCAAAATGTAATTATACATTATCTACAGTCACAAATTTGACAAAAGCTCATACTGTAAAGTCAAATCTAAAATACAACAAAACAGAGCCCTAAAGTGAAATGATCAAATGTTTTGCTCTGATTTGAGAATCAAGGTCTAAGGTAACTTCTGTATTTTAATATAGCAGATATGTTACATGCTTCATTTAACCCTGGGGGGGGGCAAAGGCATTCAAAAGAAGTTGCCATTCCAACTCTTTTATTTCCCAAAGTAAGGGTTGGGGTCCCCCTCTTATTCCCAAGGTTACTGTGTCAATCCCCATGAAGCAAAAACTATGCCCAGCATTCTCAATAATGTGCTTTGAGAGAGCATTGTCGGACCTTTGTTTTTTTATAGCATAACTATGTTGGTAAATTCTGTCCCGTAATCGTCGGTCAGTTTTACCAACATAGAATGCTCTGCAACAGTTACATAGGGCAATGTACACCACTGACCTAGTGTCGCATGAAATCCTGTGTTTAATGAAATACTTAACATTTCCAATAGTGAAGGTGTTCCCTGCTTTGATTAAATTACACAAATTACACATGCTACAAGTGAAACTGCCCGTTTGTCTAAAACCTGTGCTTTGTGTGTCCCAGGTCTGCAGAAGGTCTTTAAGATTTTTACCTCTTTTGAAAACAAATAGGGGGTAAGGCCCTAAAGTTTCAAACAGGTGTGTGTGATTTAAAATAAACTGCCAATTTTTTCTAATAATGGAACACATCGTATTAGCTTGATTACTATATGTGAAGATGAACCTAGATGCATAATCTCCAAAGTTTTGTGTAGGTTCATCAAGTTTACTAAATAAAGCTCCAACTGGCAAACAGTCAACAGGTGTTTCAAGCGGAGCGGTAGTGTGTGCAGTTTCAGGCCTAACATATTGAAGGAGTGGGGTGTAAAACCCTGTAGCCCTTTTGACAGAAACTTCTTCGATTAGGCTATCAATCAAGTCACCCGGATACCCCCTATTTAAAAACATTTTCTTTAGGGTGGAACATTCCTCTTCAAAGGCCTTAGAGGTACTGCACATACGTGTCACTCTGACAAGTTGGCCCTTTACAATAGATCTTTTTTGTTTCCATGGGTGACTACTGGCAAAGTGCAAGAAAGCATTGCAATAGGTGTGTTTCCTGTAAATGCTGGAAACAATGCCAGTATTGAAAAGGTCTTTTGTAAGTTTGACATCCAAGTAGTCTATTTCTCTAGTAGAGAATTTGTGAGTGAATTTCAAGAAAGCACATGATTCATTCATCTCGCCGACCAACTTGGTTGCAGTATCAAGGTCGCCTTGGATGAGAATGAACACATCATCTAAGAATCGGGTATAAAATTTGTTGACATTCCCAAATAGAAGATTCTTGAAGAGGACGTTCATTTCCCAATAGGCTTACAAACTGTTGGCCACACTTCCACCACAAGGGGAGCCCATAGCGATTCCCCTTTTCTGCAAGTAATAGTGGTTGTTAAATATGAAAAAGTTAGAGGACAGGATAATGTCCAAAAGTAAAGTGACTACCTCAATTTCATCCTTTGGAGCATTTAAATGAAGTAACATTAATTCAACCCATTCCAATGCTTCTTGGTGTGGTATGGACGTGTATAAGTCTACCACGTCGATGGTAAGGAAGTTATTGGAGGGAGAAAAAGGGACTTCATTTATAGCTTGAAGAAAGGACCAGGAGTCTTTACAAATTTGTGGTAGTAACTTAAGGTATTTTCCCAGAATATAATCTACCACTTTGGAGCAAGGGTGGGTAATGGAACTTCTCCAATAATGAGGGCGCATGGGTGGGTCACCCAAATTTTTGTGAATTTTGGGATCCCAAACATAACAGGGGTCTTGGGGAAAGAAGTGTTGATAAAATTGTAGGTATCAATGTTAATTCTTCCCTCAATAAGCAAGTCCCTGAGGTATCCTTTGATTTTATTGTCAGGCCGCCCCCTGTTGTTTCATTTAAAGAGGAAAGTTCATAGGCCGGGGAGTCCAAACTTTAAACATTCTAGCATGGTAATCTCTTTATCAAGAATAAGCAAGCCCCCCCACCCTTGTCTGGCTTTCACCCAACTCCCCAATGGATAAGTTTCAGTAAATTTTTCAGACTCATTCCTTTGTTCCTACTGAGATGGCTACTTGCAGAGTTGTTAAACCATTGATGTTTAGAACAGTTGCCTGAAGTCAAGTTCTCCAGACATACTCAAATGTATGCAAGATGGGGTGCAAGTGGGGATTAAAGCTAAGTAAGTAATTTAAAAGGTGCATTTTCTGTGTACAGGAAGACCTTTAAACATTACTTTTAAGTTAAGGTTTCTAACAAAACACTTTAAAGTTCAATCAAAAGTTTCGAACAAACAAACTTTTTGATCAGGCACAAAAATTTAAAACCATAAGCAAAAAGCTCAATAAAAGGTCTTGGTCAATTTCTAACCCGGTGGCAAACGGTGGAAATCACCTTTTTTTAAATCTTAGGTAAATCAGAGTCATTAAGTGCAGGAGCAAAATTTTTTCCCTTTTAAATTTTTTTAAAAAATTTTTTTGGTTTTTTTTGGTTTCCCTGGGGGTTTTTTTTTTAAAAAAAGGGGGGCCCGATTTTTTGGGGTTTTTTTTCCAAACCCAAAAAATTTTTTTTTTTTTTTATTTGGGTTTTTTTTTTTTTAAAAAAAAACCAAAAAAAACCGGGTTTTTTTCTTTTCCTTTTCCCAAATTTTTTAAAAAAAATTTTAAAAAAACTTTTTTTTAGTTTTTTTTTAAAAAATTTTTTAAAAACCAAATTCTTTTTAAAAAAAAAAAATTTTTTTTTTTTAAATTTTTTTTTAAAAAAAATTTTTTTGGTTTAATCTAAAAATTTTTTTGTTTTTTAAAGGGGTTTTTAAGGGGAAAATTTTTTTTTTTTTTTTAAATTTTTAAAAAAAATTTTTTTAAAAATTGGGAAAAAAACCCGGAAAAATTTTTTTAAAAAAAAGGTTTTTTTCTTTTTAAAAAATTAAAATTTTTTTTTTAAAAAAAAAAATTTTTTTTCCCCCCCCCTTTTTTTTTAAAACCCCCCTTTTTTTTTTTTTAAAAAAAAAAATTTTTTTAAACCCTTTAAAAAAAAAGGGGAAAAAAAAATTTTAAGGAAAAAAAATTTTCCCCAAAACCCCCCCAAAAAAGAACCCTTTAAAATTTTTTTTTAAATTTCCCCCAAAACCCCAATTTAAAAAAAATTTTTAAAAAAAAAAACCCCCCCCCCTTTTTTTTTTTTTTAAATAAAAGGGGGGGGCCCCAAAAAAACCCCCCCCCAAAAACCCCCCTTTTTAAAAAAAAAAAAAAAACCCGGGGTTTTTAAAAAAACCCCCCCAAAAAACCCCAAAAAACCCCCCCAACCCCAAAAAAATTTTTTAACAAATTTTTTTTTTGGAAAAAAAAGGGGGAAAAAAAACCAAAAATTTTAAAAGGGGGAAAAAAGGGGGAAAAAGCTTCCCAAAAGGGGGAAAAAAAAAAGGGGAATTGGGGCCCCCCCAAAACCAATTTCCAAAAAGGGGGCCCCCCCCCCAAAAAAAAATTTTTTGGGTTTTTTTTTAAAAACCCCCTTTTATTTAAAAAACGGAAAAATTTTTTTTTAAATTTTTTTCCCCCCCCCGTTTAAAAAAAAACCCCCCCCCAAAAAAAAAAAAAGGGTTTAAAGGGGAAAAAATTTTTTCCCAAAAAAAAAAAAAGGGGGGGGGGGAAAAAGGGGTTTTTTTTAAAAAAATTTTTGGGGCCCCGGTTTGGGCCCCCCCCCAAAAATTTTTTTCCGGGGGAAAAACTAAAAACCCAAAAAAAAAGAAAAGGGGGGAAAAAAAAATTTTTTAAAAAAAAAAACCCCCAACCCCGGGGGGGGAAAAAGTTTGCGGAAAAATTTTGGGGCCCCCCCCCAAAAAAAAAAAATTTTTGTCCCCCCAAAAAAAAAAAACCCCCAAAAAAAAAAAAACCCCCCCCCAAACCCAAAAGGGGGGGGAAAAAAAAAAAGGGAGCCACCCGGAATAAAAATTTTTTGGGGTGGGGGTTTTAAAACCCAAAGGGAAAAAAAAAACCCCCCCCCCTTTTAAAAACCCAAAAAACCCCCCCCAAAAAAAATTTTTTTAAAAAAAAAAACCCTTTGGGAAAAAATTTTTTTTCCCCCCAAAAAAAAAATTTTTTTAAAAAACCCCGGGGGGAAGGGAAACCCCTTTTTTCCTTTTCCCAAAAAAAGGTTTTTAAAAAAAAAAGGGGGGTTTAAATTTTTATAAAAATTGGGCCCTTTAAAGGGGAACCCCCCGGGGGGGGGAAAAAAAGGGAACCCCCAAGGGGGGCCCAAAAACCCAAAAAAACCCCCCCCCCCAAACCAAATTTTAACCAAAATTTTTCGGAAACCCCTTAAAAGGGGAAAAAAAACCCCCAAAAAAAAAATTTTTTTCTGGGAAAAAAAAAGGGGGCCCCCTTTTTTTTTAAAGGGGAAGGGGAAAAAAAAGGGGTTTTGGGGGGAAAAAAATTTGGGGGGCCCCCCCCCCCAAAAAAAAAATTAAAAAAAATGAAGGGGGGGGGTTTTTTTTTTTTTTTCCCGGAAAAAAAAAACAAAAAAAAAACCCCCAAAAAAAGTGGGGGGGGGGAAAAAAAAAAAAAAAGGGGAAAAATTGAAAAAATTTTTAAAAAAAAACAGGTTTAAAAAAAAGGCTTATTTAAAGGGGAAAAAGGGGGGAAAAAGGGGTTTTTAAAAAGGGAATTAAAAAAACAAACCCCCCGGGGAAAAAAAAGGGGGTTAAAAAGAAAAAAAATTGGGGGTTTTGGGGGGGGGAAAAAAAAAATTTTTTTTTTGGGGGGGGGGGGAAGGGGGGGGGCCCTGGAACCCCCGGGGGGGGGTTTTAAAAACCGTTTTGGGGGGGGTACCCCTTTTAAAAAAAGGGGTTTAAAAAGGTTTTTGGTTTATTTTAAAAAAAAAAAACCCCCCCCCAAATTGGCCCCTTTTAAAAAAACCCCAAAATTTTTTCCCCCCGAAAAAAAAAAGGGGGCCCAAATTTTCCCCCCAAAAAATTTTTTGAAAGGGAAAAAAAAGGGGAAAAAGGGAAAAAGGGGGGCCCCCCCCCCCAAAACCCCAAAATTTTTTAAAAAAACCCCCAAAAAAACCCCATTAAAGGGGGTTTAAAACCGAACCGGGGGAAAAAAGGGGGGCCCCTTTTTTAGACCGGGGTTTTGGGGGTTCCCCCCTTTGGGGCCGGGCCCCCCCGGGGGGGGGTACAGGCCCAAAAACCCGGGTTAAAATTTTAGAAAAAACCCCCAAAAAACCCCCCCCAAAATTTTGGGGGGCCCCCCAAAAAAAAAAAGGGAAACCCCCCCCAAACCCCTTTTTTCCAAAAAAAAAGGGAATTCCCCAAAAACCCAAATTTTTTAAAAAAAAAATTTTGGGGGGCCCCCCTTTTTGGGAAAAAAAAAATTTTTTTTTTTTCCCAAAAAAAAAATTTCCCCCAAAATGGGTTTTCCCAAAAAAGGGGGCCCGGGGTTTGGGGTTTTTTTTCCCCAAAAAAAAAGGGGGGGGGGGCCTTTAAAAAACCCCCCCTTAAAAACCCCCGGCCCCCCAAAAAAAAAAGAATTTTTGTTTCCCGGGAAAAACCCCCCCCCTTAATTTCCCCCGGGAAAATTTTTTTGGGGGGATTCCCCCGGGTTTGGGGGGGGAAAAAGGGGAAAACCCCAAAAAAACCCCCCCAGGAAGCCCTAAAGGAAAAAAAAAAAAAGGGGGCCCCCCCTTTTTTCCCCGGGGGGCCCCGGGGGGGTTGGCCCCCCCCCAAAAATTTAAAAATGGGAATTTTAGGTTTTTAAAAAACCAAAAAGGGGGAAGGGGGGGGCCCCCCCCCCCCCCCCCTTTTTTTTGGGGCCCGGAAAAAACCCCCGCCCCAGAAAAGGGGGGGGCCCCCCCCAAAAAAAAGGGGAAAAAAATTTTTTAAACCCGGGGAAACCCCTTTTGAAAAAAAAACAATTTTCCAAAAGGCCCAAAAGGGGTTTTTTTTTTAAAAATAAAGGGGGGAAAAAAACCCCTCGCCCCCGGGGGAAAAGGGAAAATTAAACCCCTTTTTTGGTTTTTAAAATGGAAAAAAAACCCCCCCCAAAAAAAATAAACCCCCAAAAAAAAAAAAAAAAAAAAAAACCCCCCCCAAAAAAGGGGGAAAAAAATTTCCCCCCTTTTGGGGGGGTTTTCCCCCAAAAAAGGGGAAAACTTTAAAAAAAAAAGGAAAACCCCCAAAAACCCCCTTGGGAAAAAAAAAAATTTTTTTTTTTTTTAAAAAAAAGGTGGTTTAAAAACCCCCCAAAAAATTTCCCCCCCCCTTTTTCCCCAAAGCCCCAAAAAATTAAAAACCCCAAAAAAAACCCCAAAGTAAACCCAAAAAAATAAACCAAAAAACCCCGGGCCCCTTTTTAAAAAAAACCCCCCCAAAAAAACCCTTTAAGCAAAAGGAACCAATTCCAATATGGAAACTTTTTCACCAAGGGGTTTCCAAATGGGGGAAAAAAAAAAAAACCCAACAAAATTTTAATACACCTTTGGGGGCCCCCCAGGCAAAAATACCCGCCCTGTCGGGGGAAAACAGGGGGGCCCCCCAAAAAAAAAGGCAGGGGTTTTGGGGGGGAAAACCTGACTCCCGGGTATGAAAACAAAAAATCCCCATGCCCCCAAGAATTTCCAAACTTTCCCAAAATTTTAAAAAGGGTTTTCCAAGAAAAAAAACGGGGGGAACGGGGGCCCCCAACATTTTAAAAAGTTGTCCCGGGAGGGAAAATTCTGGGCCCCGGTGGCTTGCCTAAACCCCTTTCCCCAAAAGGGTTTTTTTCCTTTAAAATTTTAGGGAAAAATAAACCAAAAACCCCTAGGGGAAAATTTTTTCAAAAAAATAAATATCCCCAGGGATAGGGTTTAAAACAAGGAAATTTTCAGGCAGAAAAGTTTCCCCCAAACCCAAAAAATAAGGTTCCCCCCCCTGGTAAAACCCCCAAAAAAAGGGGAAAAACCCCGGGAACCCTATGCAGAAAAAAAAAAAACCAAACCCCCCCCCCAAGAAAAAAACCCCCTTTTAAAAGGGAAAAACCCCCCCACAGAACCCCGCAAATGAAAGGGGGAAAAGAAAATAAATTTTGGTTTAACCATGGGCCCCCCAAAAATAGCTTGTACAAATTTAAAAAAACCTCCAAACAACCACAATTTCCAAAACCCATGGGCAACCCCCGTGTACATCCCAGGCGGGGCCCCCCTTGGAGCTGGGAAAAGCCATTACGATTACCTAACATGTAATGAGAGACCTGGGGACAAAAGGTGATAGATATCCTGCACTAGACAAACATGTGGCTGTAGTGTTCAGAAACATACCATATACCCACCCAATCATGAAGGTTGTCAGATGTAGATAAGGGAGGTCACTGTGGCTCTGCAGTCATCCTTCATCAGCGACACAATTGACTACAATAGCCCTGTGGGATATACCTCAGCAGACACCTCCATCAACTGTAAAGTCCACAACAGTACCCCACCAGGAGTAGCAAAGAGCATGAACAGATGCCATGTGTTGCCTGAGTAAACAAACTGCAGCCCACACACTGCCATACTGCCCAGCTACAGGCAAGCTGTGCCTGATGTATGAAGCCATGTCCAACCTGGAATCAATGAACATGCTGCACCTTGTACAATCTGAATGGCAGTGAGCTATGCACATGAGAGACCTGAACCCCTGCACTGACATACATAGGACAAGCTGTACAGAATGATCCATAACACAGAAGGCACCCCCACTCTTCAGTAAACTCCCGGTACAGGTTAGCCAGAGAGTCACCTATCGACACCCCTCAAGAGGAATCCCGATGAGTGGATGGGAGATGGTAGGCTAACCCTGGGTATCACTGTTATGTCAGAGGTAGACGGAGGCACAGTATACTAACCATGACATATGTCATGGCAAACTCAGTTACAATGTGTGTCAAGGACAAACACACCCTGTGACTAGCATCAGAAATGGCCTAGGGAACATCGCTAGTGTTTGCCAATGTCCACCCATGTTGTGGAATACACTACCAATGTTGGATGAGCCTGGTGTAGGTAGTCCATATCTGAACATAATGCAACATGGTCATATGTGCACAACTGGCCCATACACAGTCTGTTGTGCTCACTATGAAGATGTCAAGCATTGATAGGACTAAAGCCCAGGATACTGTCCACCACAGCGAAAGTACTGAACCAGTACACTATACAGTACTACAGTGTTAGGTCATTATGAAAGGATGTTGACAACTGTCTGCAAAGTATCCCATGCAATCCCTGCAGGCACAGTATAATCCCTGTTGTGGCAGACATGAAGCAGTTGGCCAGTTAGTACACAACATGACACCCAACACACAACCATAAACGTGAGATATTGTTGAAGTTCACACACACCCAAATATGTGGTGGACTTCAGAGTGCAACATATGGAAAGCTCACACTGGGCATGCTCGCACACTTTGATAAATGAGGCATATGTCAGACAACATGCCATGGAAAGGCTGAACTGGGCATGCTCACACACTTAGGCCATATCTCCATTTAGCAGTTGGCCACACATATCTGGTATTTGTATGCGTGTCATTCCAGGAACCAACCACAACACAGCAATCTGCCCAGTGCACACAGTAAATGACTACAGAGACATAAGTGATATAGTGGATCGCCATCATTTGCAAACATCTTCCACAGATACACAAGTTGGTCATAGGAACAGGGAATGCTATGGCAATAAAGACCTGCAAACAGTAGAACAGCACAACAAATATTGTGCATCTGACAATTGAACATATGGGTGTAGAGGTCAATACTAGGCTTGTTGCCTTAGGGAATGACAGCTCAGCCAGAGTGTGCTTGGCATCTGCATCCCCAGTACAGTAGGCTACTGTGCCACTGTAAAGTAGGTCACATAAGGCAACGTGTGAGGCTAGTGAGCTGTGCCTCTGTCAAGCAGGGCCACAGTGGAGATCCCAGGGTTTGAATGTGCTAAGCCACAGCCATGTTGTTGGTGTGTGCTGGAAGAGGGTTGCTGAGGATCTCTAACAGTAAGTGGCCATCAATAACAGACTGAGGGGAGCCCTACCTGCATTCTCTAGACAATTCCCACTGTCAACACTGTGTTGTGATGATTATGTGTGAATGAAGTGCCATGCGGAACTGTTCACAGATGTCCTCCCTCTGTGGGCTACAGCTCTGCAATGTATTAGCTCTCTCTGTCTGTTGGGCGCCTCATATATGGCTGGTGTACACCTGACAGGTGTCTTGTTGTGGAGCAGTCATGGGTATATGTGGGATAGCATGATCAATGCAAACCGTACACATGCTCATAGAATGCAATTGTCAAGGATTATGCTGAGTGGCCAGTATAGTCCCCAAGCATGGGTCCTTTGAAGTTGGCCACCCCAGTCTTCACAAGTGTAGAGTCTGCTTGTGCTAAATACAGTTTGTGTGCAGTGACAACCTTGCCTGGGGATGGAGATGGGATATGGATGTCCAGGGAAAGGTGGGTATGGTCAGATATCAACAATGGTGGTCTACCTCTGGTGTGGAACAGTGAGTACCCATGTTGCAGATGGACAGGTGCAATATGTATTCCCCCATGTGGCTGTGGTGTGTGGTTCTGCCATAGCACATGGACCCACAAAGTGTAGTGGCTGTAGGGTAAAGTGGTAGAGGCCTGAGTAGTTCTCACACACAATATGCCTGTACCTGATGTTAACAACTGGAATGGTGTATGTGAACACATGCATATCCCGGCACTGTTCCCAGGGAAGCTAAGTGTGTGTCCTGGATGTGGGTGTGGTGTTCTGGACTGGCTGTGTTGTGTGTTACAGGTCCTGTGGTCACGAAGCATGGTATAGAACATAACCTGCCAGTGCGATGTGCATATCTGACCCTGATATAGGTGGCTGCAAATGCATATATATGCTATCTCCCACCTGACAGGTAGTACTAGATGTACATACCTCTGTAGAAATAAAGATGTCAGCACCCTATAAATACTGCAGGTGCAGACCAGATGCCCAGTAATTCGGTTAGCGCGCTCTGCTAATGCGTCTCCCTCAAGTGTCATAATATAGGTAGGTAGGAGTTCAAAACATGCAATTGCTGTGTGTGTGTGTGTGTGTGTGTGTGTGTGTGTGTGTGTGTGTGTGTGTGTGTGTGTGTTGATGTGTGTGCAAGCCTGTGTGAGGAAGATGTCACTGTGAAAGCACTCTACAGGATGCACATTCCCCTATCTCAGCACGGATGATGTCAGACCCCTAAAAATACAGCAGGAGAAGGGGAATCTCCCAATAATCGTCTGTCACGAGTGTCATAACATAGTTAGGTAGGGATTTGAATCCTGCAACTGCCCAGTGTGTGTGGAGGGGGTTAGTGTGTGTGCAAGTCTGTGTGAGGGAGATGTCCCTTTTGGCAACTGTGAAAGCACTCTACAGGATGCACATTCCCCTATCTCAGCACGGATGATGTCAGCACCCTATAAGTACAGCAGGAGAAGGGAAACCTCCCAGTAATTTGAATCGCACACTCTGCTAATGCGTCTCTCTCGAGTGTCATAATATAGTTAGGTAGGAGTTTGAAACCTGCAAATGGCATGTGTGTGTGTTTGGATGTGGGGACTTTGTGTGTGTGCAATTCTGTATGAAAAACATGTTAGTTTTGGCAATCAGGAGATCACACTACCTGATGCTCATTACCCTTTCAAAACACTGATGATGTCAGCACCCTATAAGTACAGCCAGAGAAGAGGAATCATCTAGTAATCCGAATAGTGCGCTTCGCTAATGCGTCTCTCTTACGTGTCGTGACTTAGGTAGGGGTATGAATCCGGCAAGGGTGTGTGTAAATGCAAGTGTGAGAAAACAGATCCTTTTGGCAAATACTACAATACACCAGATGCTGCATATTCCCCCAGTAAACACAGGGGATGTCACCACACTATCAGCACAGCCAAACAGGGCTAGTTGGCCAGTAATGCCAATATTGTGCTCTGCTACTGGGTCTATTACCATTGTCAGAGTACAGATAGGTATGTTTTGGTAACCCACAACTGCCACGTGGTTGTGTCACACATTATGACCTTGTGTGGGTCTTTGTGCATAACAATGCATGCCATTGCCTAAACCAGCAATGGCATTGCACACATGATGTATGTGTGTGACACATACACATAAATACCTGTGACCTGCAGTAGTTACCATGTCTGACACATGCCTCGAGTGGATAAATGGTATTTGCAATGCATAACAATATGACTGTGTCTTACTGTGCAGGGGCCGCATGCGGTATGTGTCTATACAGTGTGGATGTATATGGTAAAATACCTACAGCAGGCGATACACATCTGGTCTGGGCCATATAGTCTACATGTAGTCGATGTACAGGTGCTGCATATTCCCACCTGTTGTGGGAGTGGTAACATGTCATTCCACTGCAATTCAGTGACCACATGCTGGGAACCCTTCAACTAGTGTGTTGTAGCTACAGTAATGCTCACGCACAATGTTTGGCTGGATGCAGTCCAGCCATATAAAGACAGTTCTTGAGACTGTCATATTGCCAGTGTTGTTATGGGGGATAGGTGGTTTTCCTGTGTATGGGAGGGTTGTGTGTGCCAGGCTATGAACCAGACGGCAGTCCGACACACTGTTAGCTGCACATGAATAGGCCCTGATGCTTTGTGCTGTGCCAACAACCTGAAGGTGTGTGTATCTGTGGTGCCTTGGGATAACACCCCCCTGTCCATGTGTGTTACATGTGTAGGGGACGACAGGCATGGTATGAGGTATAACCTGGCAGTGATGGGTTGCACCTGTGAGCCATGAATCAGGACTCTGGTACTGCACAGACATTGCAGTTCACCATGTTGAGGACAGTGTCCAGTGCATGCATCTTGCGGTGTACACTGCTGGTGTTGTGTAGCAGCACTGTTAGTGTCCTAACCTGTGTGATACCCACGGAGGTGGCTATGTAATCCGTGTCCTGCAGAATAAGGCAGTGTGTGTATCAAGGAGCTTCGCCAATATACATTGTGCCATGGGTGTCACGTGCAAGCTGCCCCTCGCACATCATTGTGGCTTCCCTAGCATGTAAGCACATGTTGACAGCCAGCGGATATCCTATGAATGACATTGGAGACTGAGCAGAATGTAGACATACAACACTCTTCCTACATATAGTGGTAGCATACCTGGTGATGGCAACCAAGATCAGGCTCATACTGGCCCGTGCCACATGCTGAGAGATCCCTTCTATGTTCCCTATCATGTAGTCCAGGGAGGTATGTCTTAGGTCATCCATAGTGGCATGGTCAATGACTGAGTCATATGTGTCCATGCCTCTGACTGACCTGTATGCATGTGTTTTGTGGTGGACCATAATGCCCCAGAGGCATATCACTGTGACCTTCACCATGTACAGCCTGTTGAGCAGGACCCCACTGCAGTGGCCAAGAGAGGTACCTGACACATCTGTAGCAGGTGTGTTGTGTAGCCCTACAGGCTGTGACTGTGTGGCACATGGGATGTGTGTGCCATGTGTGGCATGTGCTCTGTTCCGATGTAACATATGCCTGTGTGCCAGCTGCAGAGGTGTGTGATGCTCAGGCAGGATGCTATTCTGAGTCCCCATGTATGCCCCAGTGTGTTCAGCTTGCTGTCAGTGCGTGTCTATGTCTGACTGGTATTGTAGTCACTGTAGTATGACATGCCACCTGACAGGGTATGGCATTACTGGGTTCAGAGTGCTCAGTCCCCAGATTGGCTATGTGGTGGCATCCCACACATGTGTTGTATGTTCCTGGCCAAGGGTGATGGTTGACTGCATACATGTGGCAGCTGTGACATTGCCACATGACTCACATAAACCACAACTGGACCACTGAGGTGATTCACAGGTTACCTTTGCACATGCTACCCTAGTAGTGTGATTGCCATGGTGAGTACCAACACATAGGGCCAATGGGGAACAACATACTGAAGGTGTGTATGTGTGGGTGTACTGCTACTGTTTCATAGCACTGGCATATATGACTGCGCACGTGGGTAAATGCCAGGTAAGACATGTGCAATGTGTCATAGGCAACGTACATGCGAACAGGACAGACAGTGATGTTCTGTCATGTGTAAACTTGACACACGTATCGTACGCAATGCAGATGTCACTAGGAGTCCACAGAAGCACTGTAACTCTGCATTGCAGGTGGAAGCAGTGTTCCAGGAAACCCCAAGTGGACATGCATGCAAACAAAGCTACAGTAAGCAGGGCTGGGAGTAGTCCATTGTACAGCAAAGAAGGGGTAACACTAACAGTAGGTAACAGTGCAAATATGTAGGCACTATCAACATGTACCCAGGAATGCACAGCGCAGATGCCCATGGTAGAACTGATATTATGTCATAGTTAATTGTAATTTGGATTACATTGGTACTGCAAACATATCAACATACGCAAACATCCACATTGCATAGTCGTTGTGGGAAACTTGACACCATTACTGTACATGTCCATCATTGCATATCACTACTTGCATTAGCTTCCCCCCTGTGCTACCCATGTATGTGGCTATCTGTTGACATCCTTACCACTGGTATGCAATAATGTGCAGCTGATACACTTTGGTATGTACTATGGGTGCAGATAACAATTCAGGACAGTCATACGGTTACTGCATCAGGCATGCTGGGATATACACACAGTCATATCAGCACACTGTACTGTTGCCAACATGATACTACTAATACACTTCTATGTAGTCACCCTGTGCATCAGCAACGTGTTTACCTGTTCCCGCAATGATGTTGGAGATTGCAGGAGGTGGCACAGTTTCATCATATGCACAGGGTGTGAATTTGGTATGCCTGAGTCTGCCACTGATACCACCAATTGACATGTGTGTATATGTGTGTTGGTGAGGGACAGCAGTACAGGGTGGGGCACTGTTGGTGCAGTGTGTCCGTGTATGTGGTAGCCCTAGGTGTTAACATTTCACATGTGTGTATGCACGCACACAGTTCCACCTCATGGCTGCCATATACAGGGGTTTGTGGACAGCCAGAGACTGCACCTGGCAGGTCATACAGATCAGTGTCTGTGGGCACGGACACGGTACCTGTGCCTGGCAGGGGTGCTACGGACCGTATCCATTTCTAAGCCAGACTGGGTACTGTCATCAGAAGTGGGAGTGTGTTGACTGGACAGAGGTCCCTGTTGGGACTGTCCAGAGCCATGTGCACATGGTCTCCTGGGGCATTCCAATGACAGCACAGACCCAGCATTGCTGGGGCTGCTGCTGGCCCTATGGGGGCATGTGCGGGCCTGTTGTCGACCGCGCCGACTTTCAGCTGCTGCTGTTGCTGGTATACGGCCACGTCGACGCCACAACTGCCCACCATTGCCCTGGCTCATGGACATTTGGTTGTGGAACTGCTGTAATATGTCCCCACAACATCTGTCTATGACATCGGTGAAATTACAGATAGCATCCGCGATGTCACGCATACTGTCAGTCATGGCTCTGCAACATGCTCTCAGCTCCCTCAGACCCTGTCTGGTGTACCTTTCCATACACGACTGTGCCTGCATGACAGCCCGAAACATAGCTGAGGTTGACAGACCTATTTGGGCACGTCTGCCAGAGGCAGTACGCCCACGGATGCTCCCACGAGAACCCATGGCCAACTGTCTGTGTGGTACCATCGCAGGACCCTGCCCATGGCTGCTGTGTGGGGAAGCATGTGCCACAGGTACCACATTACCCTGGTCAATGCCCACTGTATCCTGTCCATCACCTAGGGACAATGGTGACAAAGGATGCACTGGCAGGATGACTGTGCGCAATGATGGGATTGACAGCTGTGTACTGTCAATTGGATGACCAATGGCGGACCCTGACTCACCTTCCTGTGCCATTGCACAGATATCATCATTACCAGTACCTGTGGCACCAGATTCAGGTTCCCTGCTGCAGGACACCAGAGCAGCACCAGAACCTGTGGGAGGAAGACAGGAAACACAGTTTACAGTGTCCACACAATGTTACCAGTGATGCACTTATGCACACATGCACACATGTACACGTGGACACATGCACACATGCACACAGGCACACATGCACACATGCACACATGCACACGTGGACACGTGGACACATGCACACATGCACACATGCACACATGCACACATGCACACATGCACACATGGACACAGGCACACATGCACACATGCACACGTGGACACAGGCACACATGCACACATGCACACGTGGACACAGGCACACCTGCACACATGCACACCCCGTAGTATACACACAGAGCACTACTGAGTTACACTAGTATTACTAGCACTATCAGGACTATTATAGGTATTGTTAAACACACTCACCAGCATGGATGGCCTGCCTTCCTGTACCACTGGAGGGACCTGCAGAAATGAAGAGATTAATGTCAGTGGGCACAACTGTGCCATTGATACTGCATATGATACAGTGCAGTAGTACACCAGTTGCCTTTCACATGTCAGCTGCTGATATTGCCAATATCACACATGCACAATTACATACTATGTTGACAGCTACATACCATGGACACACCTTACACATGCATAAACTAACAGTGTACAGAACAGTCAAGTGTACATATGGCATATTACCTGCACGCTCCATGTCATGATGCTGTGTGGATCCAGCCTCCATCATGATGCAGGTGTATTGCTGTTGCTGTTCTGGGGCTGGAGCCACAACACTTAGGAGTAGCTCCTCCAGTCTGGTGAGGGGGGGGATGTGTGGCCACCCCACCTGCTGTGGCAACCTGTTGCCTGTGGATATCCGACGCACGCTGATGGACATTTCTGATTAAATTACTGCAGTGATGTCGTACCTGCTCATATGTCCTATTATGCGTGCCAATGTCATTTACCCTACGGACAAGGTCTTGCCACAGTGCAGCCCTCTCCTGCTGATTCTGGCTGGTGCGGGAAAAGAGTATGTCATAATCCTGCACCAGGCTCTGGTGTATCTCCTCATCTTCTGCTGCAGAGTAGGCGGGATTACGCTGATGCGCCATCTCCCTGGAAGAGAACACAAACAGGATATCAGCAGACTATGTCAGCAATATATGGCACACATACTATACATGATACTCAAGTGTAGTGATATACTACTACTCCCATATGTTGCATGTGTGTGTCTCATGGTGGATACACAAGTACATGGCCAGATATCAGTGCTCATCCAACACCTGTGCAACAATACCTGCCACATTCCATACAACATAGTAGCATGCCCCATCAGTATGCACACTGCGACAGGTCCAATGCACAACCTCACTCTGGGGGTTCATACCAAGGTACTGTATGTGGAATGCCATCCACTAGTGTGATCTGGACACAAGTTACTCGGCCTGGATATACATATCCCACCACCACCACCAGCACAGTAGACTACTTTGATATGTATGTGATTAGACAGTTATTCACTTGTTAGGACTGAGATGGTATCCATGCAGCCCACTGGGCCAGTGGAAGCCACAACCCACACTGCTGACCCCTTTGTGAATGCTTACCACGGACATCCCACAGATTGCATGGAACTTGCACACACATTTCTAACCCAGAACCTATGCACAAAGGTTAGGCATCCTGTCCGGTGGACCCCAGCCAGAGGCAGATTGTATAACAATAGCAGGAGGCTACTGCAGGACAGAGCAGATTCACATTAAGGGAAGGCATCTGTGGTCAGCACTGGTAATACGCTACGGTCTCTCATAACAATAGCCACGGCCTACTCTGGGAAGGAAATGGCCACAAACACTATAGATAACCACAAGGCCTTCTTCAGTTATGTTACACATATGGACCAAATGCCTCAGATATGCTTTGAGTTAATACACACCTACTTAACATTCACCGAACACACAGATATTGGCAACATTCTTGCAGACAGGTTCAGTGCACGTATCCCCCCTCCTTCTCCCCCACAAGTAGAAATACTTATCACAGCTGAATGTAACCTCCCTATCATCTCACATGTCCAGGTGAGGGCTGCCCTCAGCAAAGCAGAACACACAGCATCACTGTGACCTGATGGTATCCCCGGATGTGTGCTACGTGCACTCCAAGAGGACATACAACCACATATAAGACTGATATTTAACCTTGGCCATACTACAGGATATGTACCTGAACACTGGCATACAGCAACAGTGGTCCCACACCACTAAGGAGGTACCTCTACTGACCCTGGGAACTACCGCATCATAAGCATAACCGGCCTGGTCTGCTAAGCTATGGAATTATTCAGTATGGGACGCATATACAGTGATATTGGGTACCTGCAGACACTTGTTCCCGGCCAGTTTGCCTTTGTGATGGGCTGATCCTGCCTTTTGAACCTGGTTGACCTTTCAAAACAGTCACTACAGCCATTGATGAGGGCAACGCACAGACAACTGCTGCCAGGATCATGGCCTAACACTGACTGACATGTAATGTATAGTCATCCCCTTTTGGTGGAACTACGTACACACAACATATCACATGGACATACCTATAGATATAGACCTATGACACATTTGGAGGGTTCACAGTATGCAGGCTATTAACCTGCTACTTTACATTACCTGTGTTTGTCGAAGCTGGTTGCGTTACCACTACTTCTGCTTCCTGCTGCTGCTGGCACGGCTTGCTACTGTCACTGCTGACAGCTTAGACTCAGTGTGTAGCGTGTGCTTTTTTTTTTTTCCTCTCATTCTCTGTCTCTGTCTCTGTCTGCCTCTCTCCCTCTGTCTGCTTCCAGACAGTGCAATGAACGTATTGCATGTGTGGAGTGTTAGTACAGGGTGCTTTTGTAGGTATCTGCATAGGTCCATCTGATGGCCTCTGCACCAATTGTAAGCCAGCATTTGCTAATTGCATGCAGCCAGTTGTGTATTGATTGCAGTTCTCACTGTGATTTCAGGACAGTGCTATAAAAGGGTATGTGAGATAGGCGTTGCCCTTTCAGATTGTAAGGGCGGGGACCATGCTGGTATGCTGTGGACACTGTTCTGTGAGTGTAAAGGTTAGTATCTCTCTCATGATTCAGGCTGTGTTGTAGATTCACATTTCTCCACTCCTCTCTCCTGTTCCCTGTAGTAAGTGTGTATGCACAATGACACCTACAACTATACATATATATATATATATATATATATATATATATATATATATATATATATATATGTAACTATACATACATTTATATATGTACATTAACTGACATTATTACCTACTAGCTACCAACTAGCATGGCTGTTTCTGTTCACACACTACTATTATGGAAATCCACTAGTTTTGACAGTAATTCTAAATGACATGCTTTGTGTACTACACATCCTATATTCCCTTTACATTCATTCCTACTATTACATGATATATTTATTTTAGCACAATGCTTTTGTATAAGAGTCATGGCTTAGTGGTACGTCATACAGACTACTGTTTCCAAGGTCCTGGGTTCGGGACTGACAGTGGGATTTTATTTTGCTTTTGAATTGACTACAGGACCTGTCAATTAGAGTGAGTAAGGCACTTTTAAGCAGTTGTAACTGGGTTAGCGCTGGTTAGCGCGGAGCTCCCGCATGCGCACTGGCGTTCAGCTCCGCGCACACCTGCTTACAACCGCTTAACAGTGCTTACCCTGGCGCACCAGCTATTTTCTTTGAAATAAATGAAAATGGGGAGACAGGAAAGTGGTGAAAAAGGGGTCACAAAGAGGGTAAGACAGTAGGGAAACAAGCTTGGGATTTGCAGGAGGGATGTAGGTAAGGCCCATAGCTGCCCATTTCTTCATCAGCAACAGCTGTGCATATGTATCTAATTTGGTGTGACATTTGAGACCTTCTACCCCTGAGAAAGGTGTCAGGACAACAATAATACTTGTTGTACAGCCAATTGTAATTGATAGTTTCCATGTCCAGCAGACATGTGTGCAGAATGGGCAGCTATGTATGGGGCGTAATTTTTTTGTGGGTACAGAGTGCCCTTTTTTTTTTTTTCAGGTGAGAGTGGTATGTCAGGTGAAGGAAGTTGGTATAGCTGGGGAGGTAGGTTGGGTAGGTCAACAGACAAGACAAACAAGACACATACAGCGGCAGTGTATGACACATGGGGGGGGTTACACAATTGACGGGGATGGAGGTTTGGATATCCAGAGCCCATGAGCCCACAGATGGCAACAGTGGAACTGATATCCCCACCCATGGGCAGTTGCCACTGTTCCTTCACTGCCCAGGATGGGGCTGTGCTGGGGACTGTGTAGGCCGGGCAACAGGTATGCCCGTAAGTTGTGCCACCTGTGCCTCAAGCTGGCATAGGGGCCCAAGAACAGAGTCCCGGATCTCCCTACGCACCATAGTCCGGACACTACGGAGGGTGAGTGGTGGTTCTCCTCCGGCCACACTTGCAGAGGGGGGATGAGCCCCATCCCCTGCAGCGCTTCCACCCACAGGTGGCACAGGGCCACCGGAGGGGGGTCCATTCTGGGCACTAGTGCCAGGTGCACTCGCCAGCTGAGGTGGGAGAGGTGAGTCCGCTGGAACCCGCCTTCCCTGTCATCCTATGTTTTGCATTATGTCATGACAGTTTGGGTTAGTAACATATAATACAATTCACAATTAGTTGTAACAGCATGCAGTAGTATTCCCATTAACCAAACACCCAGATATTGACAGCATTGAACAGCGAGCATAACACATGCATAATTTGAACAGCAACACACAGTCCAACAACATGCAGAGTTGATTGATGGCAACAGGCCATCAGGTTTGGATGTATGAACAGGGCAGATGCATCAACGGACATGCAAATATTTATGACCCAACAGGACAAATGTCCAGGGGTGTTAATTGTGATTGCACATACCATTTTCACGTGGAATGGGTTATATGTGGTTATAGGGTGGGGTGAAGAAAATAATATTAACACCTTCGAATACCAATACATATGCTGTACATTTCTAATAGCTGCACATATATACACACTACTGTTCTAACTACAGTTTCCTATATGATAACTACTTCAACTTGGTGATAGGACTGTTACTGCTACATCAATATACATTTTATTGTTCTTCATACACATTCATATCTGGCTTTGTTCAGCTACATCATCCTGCTACATTTGCTTTATATAGCTATAGACAACTGTGGATGTTTGTTATGTCAGACAATCATACTATCTGCATATTGCAGACTGAGAGCAACATATCCAGATTTTGGGATACACATTCCAGCTGCAGCAACACTTTGAACAGATTTCGCTGTTTGGTTTTGCTTCTCACATGCATTCCATTCTGTACTGACTTTATTCAGGGGTTATTACTACTTTATTGGTGGATTCATAACACTTTCTCACACTCTCTCACTTGTTTTCATTTTACTATTCAGGATGGTACTTACTTCTAGGCTTTATTGACATGTTTTACCTGTAGTTATTACAATCCTTTCCAGCAGTCTCACTTATGTCATGTTTCAGTATTTCAACAGGGGTATATTTCACACGTAATTTGCTCATCTTCTGCAGCTGTACTTTTCAGCCTGCTGCAGGTTGTGTACTATTATATTACAAGTGGGGCATCTTTATTTCAGACTTTATTTCAGACATTTTCATTTTTCTGTTTGGATTACAGACTGCAACACACTTTTGTAATCAAGCAATACTTGCAAACACTCTTACACTTGTTACTTGCACATTCTATTACTTAGTGACTACACTGCACTCTTTTGCTAACTGTCATACTTTTATATTTCTTTACAGTTACTGGGAGAGGATTACTGACCTGCCTGGTGGCGCAACTGCACCAGCCTATCACCATAGGCTCTGCGGTTCGCAGAATGGACACCTGCAGCTGTAATATAAATGAAGTAATATTGGAATACACATCTCCATAATATCAGCTAGTTTAATTTCTTACATACATAATTACATGTAACTTACTCAGTAGTGGGGCGCTGGGCATTTTCCAGGCCTCCTGAATCCAAAGGTTCAATTGGTCCTGCTTGCGTCTCTTCAGGTCCGCATGGTGGTGACGAACCTGCTCACCAGTCCTTGGAATCCCTGTGGCACTGGTGAGATCATAAGCCAACCGGTCCCACGCCACAGCCCTATATGCTCCCCACAGGACCTGGCCCTGCATGAGTTGGGCCTCATGATTGTGGACTAGGAACCAGACCATGTATCTGGACTCCTCAATGCTCCACCTCTGTGCTCGAAAGCAACTACCCTCACCTACTCCTTTCATTCTGGCTGCAAATCAGTTCTACAATCGTTTATGCTGTGTATTCCTGCCTATGGGGCTTATATAGGCCGTTTTTCCCGCACATATCTGTGATTGGCCATTTTGGAATTGTATCAACTTCACAAAACCTGCTTTGTCATGCTCCACTGTGTATTCATTCCTATATATTTGCTATTACTGCATTTTTAGGTACTGCTGTCATGGCTTAGTGGTTCAGTACCTTGACTATGGTGTATAGTATTCTGGGTTCGAACCTGGCCACTGCTTTTTATTTTTTATGACTGTCTAGACAGGCTGAGGGGTGTGTCTGTGTAAAGGCAGTTTTAATACGGCTTGCTCAACATTGCCCGTCAGTTAGCTTGTTGGCGCGGTGCGCAGCTCCGCGCAAACGGGGTACACTGGTTTACGCCTCATTTGGTTATCAGCGCGCATATTACGGTCAGCTCAGCTAGGAGCACACAGTTTCAGTGTGTTACACCACTGCTCACCTACGGGCACTCATTTTCACCTGTTAAACCACTGCTCACCTACGGGCACTCATTTTGCACCTATTAAACCACTGCTCACCTACGGCAGATGCACTCACCTTGTTAAACTGTAGCTCAGCTATTGGCACATCTGGCATCTTTTATTATTTTGTTATCTCACATTTCTTCAAAATAAATGGACTATTTCATTGCATTTTACATGAACTATGATTTTATATGTGTACATGTTTGTCAGGGACTTGTTTCGTGCTTATTTTACTAAAATAAAAATTGGTGTTGTGGGGGCTCGAACCATGAATGCCTGCTCTTCAGCTGATGTCTCTACCGCTACGCTATTGCTTCTTGGCTTACTTTGCATATTTAGTTCTTATATCCTTTTCCACTGACTGCTAACTGTAGCTGAGCTACGGGCACACCCGTGCAAACGAGCGCACTCACGGGCAAACATCTTTATGATTTAAAAAAATATATAACATGTTCATTTATATATTTTATGTTCATAGTCTGTGGGGGCATGTGTTGTGTTGTGTTTATTCACATTTCCATGGCCTCTGTCGTGGGTGTTTACTTTGGGCAATTTTACTCTTCTGGGGGTGTGTCCGCTTGCAGGGCTCGGCCTACGGACACGCCCCCTACTGTCTTCCACGGACCGTGTTAGCCTTCGGTGTGATTCAGCATGCCCTCATGCATATGCATGACATGCTGACGTCACACCGTTTAACTGTAGCCTCCGTGTAAGCCATGTATCTCTTACACGGAGGCTTCGTGAATCCTGCCCTGTTTCTTTACAACTGTACAAGTATTATAGCAAATTTCTCAGAATAATATATCAAGACTCTCAGATACAAAACACACTTGGATAGCCATTAAAGCTGCAAGACACACAGACAGCTTTATCATCATAACAGGTGTTGCATTAGTTTGCATTTTCTGAAGGATATAATGTCTGGAACAATGGCAATCAAAGAGTTGCCAGAAAACCATAGATTTTATGAGCAACATACGAAAATATAAGATAAAATCAGGAACATTTAATATCAAATTAAAAATAAAGTTTTAACAAAATTATAACTCATCTATTGTCTGCTGTTTGTAGTATCCACTGTTATTGCTGCCTACAGTTCTATCTGGCTTTCTTTGCCAGTGCCAGAATAAACTGATATATTTACCTGGTATGGAAGATCTGAATGTTTGTCTGTCTGGTGGACATCCTCTACCAACAGGCTTTACAACAAAAGGAAAAAACTGTTGTCCAAGCATAAAAAGGAACAAATCCCAAATCGGAAAATCTCCCTCCTCCATCGAAACAAGCAAATTAGATCACTAGTGAAAAACTCCAAAGCCAATTATGAGTTGAAACTAGCCTCTGAAGCAAAGGGAAACCACAAGTCCTTCTTCAGTTATGTTAGGAAGCTCCATGGCAAAGCCCAAGTTTATTCCGAATTAGTGCTTAATGGTACTGTCTACACTGATCCTACTGACTTAGCCAACCTGCTGGCTGATAGGTTCAGTGTAAACTTTACCCCCTTATCGCCCTCCAAAGGCCCAGTTGACATCCCCAATACTTCTCCCACACCTCACATCTCCATAGATCAAGTGTTAAAGGCCCTATCCAAGGCAAAGAACACAGCTTCCATGGGACCTGATAGTATCCCATGCTGTATTCTGCACCATCTCCAGCAAGAACTAGCTTTGCCATTGAGCACACTATTCAACCACAGCCTAACTACAGGCTTCATTCCAGCAGAGTGGAGAACTGCCATTGTCATCCCCTTGCACAAAGATGGTACCACTACTGTCCCAGGAAACTATTGCCCCATTCGCTTGACAAGTCTGATCTGTGAATCCATGGAGCGTATTATTATGGATCTCATAAACGAGGACATAGGCAATCTCCAAACACTCGACCCCACACAATTCGGATTCATTGGGGGCAGATCTTTCCTATTGAACCTAGCTGACTTCTTTGAGACTGCCACCAAGGCACTGAATGAGGGAAAGTCAGTACATACATGTTACCTTGACCTGCCCAAGGTCTTTGACACAATCCCCCACTCGGGCATCATTGAAAAGCTAACACAACTTGGTGTTAATTCCTATCTCATCAGATAGATGGCGGACTGGCTTACAGATAGGACCCACAAGGGTAAAATAGGTGCCACTACCTCCAACAGCAGAACTGTCACTAATGGTGTTCCCCAGAGATCTGTCCTAGGACCCCTACTGTTTGGCATCTACATTTCAGAGGTCCAGCCAAAGACAAAGGGACTGTGGCTGACCAAGTTTGCAGATGACTGTAAGTTGGGTGCTGTCATTGACTCCCAGAATTATGTTAACATACTGCAAGAGGGTCTCATAGCTACAAATAACTGGTGCCAAAGTCATGGCCTTAAGTTAAATGCAAAAAAAAGTATTATCATACCATTTGGCAAAAACACGGCCCCTAATGATTACCACATCAAAGACAACTCCCTAAGCCCACAACCCGTGGTGAGAGACCTGGGTACTCAAGTTGACAACAATCTCACATTCGACCATCATGTGGTGGGCAGTGGTCAGAAAAGCCTTTTACTTGGTTCATGTCATAAGTAAAGAGATTGCATCCAGAAAAAAGGAGGCAATTACCTCTCTGTACTCCTCTCTCATTAGACCCATAATTGAGTATAATACCCTGTTTGGTATATACCTCTCCAAAGACCTGCACCAACTGAAAAGGCCACAGAAATACCTCACAAAGAGAATCCATGGCCTCCAACACCTGTCCTATGTGGACAGACACAAATCATTATCATTTTACTTGGTATCATACAGATTGCTCAGAGGTGATCTGTGTCTTGCCTACAAGGCAATATCAGACCCTGCCCTACTAGAGATGATCCATATCCATAAGTCTAAGTCCTCACGCATTACCTGCTCAATAGGCCTAAATCTAATATGCGACATCAACAAAACCTGCTGGAGAGACAGGTTTGTCTCCCTGAGGCTCCCCATACATGTCAAACAGAGTACCTCGCTGACCCTCTTCAAGTGCAACCTTGATGAGTGGATGGGAAACCACAAATTTGTCCCAGGGGATCCACCTTTGTCCCTCACTGACAGGGGCAACAGGTGCTGACTGAGGTTTCTTTTTTTTGGGGATAAACTCTTGGCTAGGCTTGTAAGGGCCCCAGGGCCATTAGCCTAGTAACCTCCTATGATCCTATGTTTGAACTCTTATGCAGTACTTTCTAAACATATGAATTATAGATTGCCAGGAAAGTACTTTTCAAATGGTTGCTAAGAAAAAACAATCACACATGTTTTGAAAAAAATTGCATAAACAACAGAAAGTTGGCTGCCCAAGTCCTAAATACTAAGAGCATGATGGGACTACAGTTAGTTATGGCAGACATTCATTATAATACCTCTTATTTGTTTAGAAAATGCATGTTGGTGCAAGTTGTTTTATTCTTAACCTTTTATCACATTTCTTATTTATTTAGAAAATAAAGGTAGATGCAACTCCTGTTGTTCTATTACTAACATTTCTGCATATTGAGTATTTGCATAGAAAATATATATTAATGTAACTCCTGTTGTTTTACCTCCACTCAAGTCAACCCTAACCTTGGATTTTATTACCATCTTCTTTGTTTATGTACCTGCTTCTTCTCCTCCCACTGCTCTGAATACTTAAACTGGAGCCTGCTACATGTACATTGTTTCATTATTACCACTTTAAAGATTATTTTGTTTTACTTACACAGTTCTGCCTAAATGACTGCACATCACCAGATTGCATGGCCCAACCCCCCCCCCCCCCATTTACACACTCTTTCAGCTCTCGCAATGGCTCCATTTATCCTATTTAGATTGTCTCTTTAATCACAAGACATGCAAAAGTGAACTCACTCTTCTACTCAACAAACATTTCTTGGACAAACTAACATAGCCCTGCTTGTTGGAGCCTTCTGCATAGAAGCTCCACACTGCCAACACTTACCTTTGCTTGCACACACTCCAAACAGATTGTTTTCTTAGTGCCCACACAGCTCCATCTCAGGTCTAATCTGCTCCATTCGCCCTCGCTGTACTCAGGCTCACTCAGCCTTACCCCCATTCCCACCCCCCCTTTCCAGTAACCTATACCTAAGGAAACTAATCACACACGTTTTGAAATCTTCTCCACCCCTGCTCACTTACCATTAAATTAACCACTCCTACATCATTACATCAAAACCCCTACACCCAGACATCATCTGCACCTCTAACCATCACACCACTTTACCATGCTATCCTCAAGAAAATTTCCTAACATACTTGTTCTAATTTCCTTTCTCTTTATTTGCCACAAAGCTACTTACCTCCACAATGATGAAATCTACCCACATCGCTCACCCACACTTTCTTTAGACATTCTTCCTTCCCAAACCAGCACAAACTATCCCATTTCCACTCAACTCTTTAACACCGCCATCACACATTTCTACTCCTTCAAATACTCATACACATATACCACATGTTTCACTCTGTATCAGTTCTACAAACACATATCAAAACTCAAATTCATACTGTTGCACTCACTAACTCACATCAAACTTCTCCCCGATATCCACCCTAACCCATGATCTAACACCAACCCAATACCTCATCTACAATCTCTACCCTCCACACCTATCACACCACCCTTGTCTAACCCACCTCATAGTCTGTTACTTCCCAGAAAAAGCATCTCTGATCTTCTAATAACAAATTTCAGTCTCAGAAGTATTACTAAGGTTACAGAATTCCATGCTACTTTATCCCTGTAGTCCCCAGATATAGCAGTTATTACTGAGACTTGTCTAAAACCCCATATAAGTGATAAAGAAATATTACCCAGCGGATATAACATCCTTTGACTTGATAGGCTAAATAAGCAGGGAGGAGGCATTGCCATTATGTTTAAAGACTCCCTCAAATTGAGCTTATTAAACAACTCCCACCTGACTTGCCTAACTGTGAAATACTAACCACTCATCTGGAATTTAACCCCACAAAACAATAATTATAATCACTATCTATCTACCTCCCAGCCAAAATTTAACTAATATAGAAAACCTCCTCTACTGGGCCTCAACTAGCTTCAGTCAAGAAACAATAATCCTAGGAGAATTTAACCTTGACTGCCTTACCTGCTCCTCCCCAAACCCTTCCAACTTCAGTAATTTTTAAATGTATTTTATTTTTATTTTATCTTTACAACTACTGTCAAATCATTAGTTCCCCTACCTGCACAAACAAACATACCAAAAAGCAATCAATACTACATTGGATTCTAACTAATAAACCCAAACTAAATTACCTTCCACTGCCTTCCAGACTCACTTAGTGATGACTCCCCCACCTTTCTTCATAGGAAAGCATCAAATTTCATTATAGTCACAGCAAAAAAGTCTTCTCCCACACTATATTCAACACTTTCTCCAACAAAGGGACTGGTCTGCCCTAAAATATCTCCAGCTAGATCTTGCTGTACAGCAATTTAACAAAACTTTCCTTGACATATTAAAGTATCACCCTTAAGAAAGACACTAAGCAAAACCAAACAACTTATTTGGCTAACCAAAGCTACTAAACAATTTCTAAAAGAAAGAGACAAAGTCTGGTCACACTATCAAAATACCGAAAATAAAGATTCCCTCACAGCATATCAGCAACTAAGAAATCAAGACAAGAAACAAATAAAGCATGAAAATCTCTCAACATCTACTCAACTAGCCTCCATTATTCAATATGTTGATGACACATCTCATATCTGTTCTGCTCCCACTATTCAGGAACTTCAAGTTAAAGCACAAAAAGCTCTAAAAGACATAGAAACCTACCTCACAAATCTCCAGTTGATACTCAACCCTAACAAAACTAAGTTGATGGTCTTCGGTTTCAACAAAACTAAAATTAGCCCTCCCCCTTCTCCTTCTACTCCACTATGGTACACAAATTGAACCTGTCAATCAAACTAAACTTCTAGGAGTAACTATAGATGACTGTTTAAAATTTGATAAACACATATCCCTGGCAATTAAAAAAGTCCACTGCAAACTCGTCTCTCTCTACAGGGCAAAACCTTCCCTATCCAACCAAGCCAGACTAGCCACAGCCAGATCCCTCCTACTATCTATCTTCCTTTACTGCTCCCAAATCTTTACCAACCTGTGCAAATCAGATTTAAAAAATCTTGAAAGCTGTTATAACAAGATAGCAAAATTTGTCGATAACCAACCCTAGAAATCCCACCACTGTCTCACCCTCCACCAACTCAATTGGATTGAGCTACCTAATATATTACCAGACTATCAGCTAACCACTGCGCACAATATAAACCATAAACCCAACAACTGTCCAGCCCTCGCTGACCTAGTCCAACAAAATGCCAATACAAGATCCCTTAGATCATCCGACAAATTAATTTTAAAAGTAATTAAATCCAACAACTTCCACAGAGACTCCCTCTACTCACATAAAATTACCATAATCTGGAACACACTCCCTCAACACATCCTAAAAACCCAGACAGTCACAAGTTCAAATCAGAACTAAAAGAACACTTTACTAAACACTGGTGTTGCTCTTGTACAGACCCAGGATAATTTCTTCCCTGTCTGCTGCCAACTAGTCTACCTTCATAAACTTCCACTCTATTGCCTTCTGACCCTGCTCAACAAATTTCCCTTTTCTCTATCCTTAGGTAACAAACCCAAAGAATAAGAAATAAAAAAAGTTGCTTGTGGTTATCTATCATCCTTATGAATCTACTGTCCTTGGGCTATAAAGTAATGCTGTTTTATGTAGGCCAACTGCACCTGTATTTTAATTAATGCATGTTTGTACTGCAATGTTCTACATGTACTTTACTTGAATATTTTATTGTTTCAACGTTATTATCTTTTGTATTCTCTATTTATACTTGCTGGAGCTTCTCTCCCCGAGCCTCCATTGAAAACAGGCTGTATGGCAGAGTCGGACACTAAACAGTCAATCAACAAATGTAAATAAATAAATTAATTAATTTCTTCATACTGGACATTTGCTTAGAAAACAAATAATTTAACTCCTGTTGCTTTATTAACTTTTAAGGTAATTAGAGTAATATTTAAAATAAAAAATCCCTTATTGGGTCTTTATCTTCACTACCCCAATTATTTTTGTGTGTCTAGAATTCTTGATCTTGATCACTTGATGAAAGCAGAAAAGAAATGCACATTTCTCAAAGCAATCAGGTGGTCAGTATTTTAAAAACAAGGGTAAAAGTTATAGAAAACATGAATCAAAAATAGTCATTTGTTTTCATGATTCAACAACTGAAATATCTTTTAATATGACAATGAATCTGAATTGATGGACTTTCCCTTTTTAAACAAAAAGACATACAACTTGCCAAAAGGATGAGCAAACCAATTGATTTATGTACAAACGGGGAGGGAGAAATCATACCAATAAAACAAAAAATGCATGTCATGTTGGTGAAAAGGAACACAATTTAGAACCTGAAAATTGAGTTGTTAATAATTTAAATGATTATGTTTTAACTGTGGAACAAATATCTGTACTGAATAAAGATTTTGGTTTTGTTCTGTCATATTTTGTTACATATTTTCAGATTGTGAATGATGCAATGAAGTTTTGCAGTACGTTGAATTTAAAATACTTTTATACCACATGTCCAGGATAAATTAAATTAATTTCCTTCTTTTAATTTTCACAGTTCTACTTTTAATCTCCCTTACCTTATAGCAGTAAGAAATTTTAAAAGAACAGTTTTACATGAATTAAATGTGAGACAAAAGTAAATGTTTAGGAACTTTGGATATGACTTGACAAGATCAGAAAGGATTGCTTTATAGCAACTGAGTTGTAGTAAGAAATTTAGTTTGACTACTACTGACAAAGGGCGGTCAATACTTATGTGGTCCAAAGCAGAATATATGAATATAGGTACAAAACAATTGTCTGATCAAAAGTTCTATCAAAAATTGGTAACAGATCCAACAGACTATTTGAAGAGGGTAATATAAACATTTTTGAAATCTTGGGAAGGAGGTTTGATAGATTGGAAGATAGTATAACATTTTAAGGCTGAATTCTAAATTACAGTGGTTTTACTTGCTTTACAAAATACATAAGGGGATTATAACACCCCCAGGCAGACCAATAGTTTAGGTAGAGGCTTGCGTATTGAACCCTTATCTGCCTTTTTGGAAAACTATTTGAAGCCTGTTCTTTCTGAGTTACAGTTTAGGCTTAAGTACACTACTCCTTTTCTTACTATTATGGACATTTTATTTTAGGCACAATGTTATTTACAGATGAATGGTACAGCAATTGGGCTCAGTTTGCATCTATTTATGCTAATATTTTATGTGTTATTTGAAAGAAGTAAAGAATAACTTAATCTCCATATTCAAAATACAGTCTTATAAAAACACAACTTGGATAATTGCTGGTTAATACGGAAAGAGGGTAGAGATGATTTGTAAATAAATAAATAAATGAAATAAATTAGTTAATTAACATTTCTTCATACCAAGTATTTGCTTAGAAAATAAATATTAATGTAACTCCTGTTGCTTTATTAAATTTTAAGTTAATTCGAATAATATTTAAAATAAAAAATCTCTTATTGGGACTTTATATATTAATGCAGCTCCTGTTGCTTTATTAACTTTTAAGTTAATTAGAGTAATATTTAAAATAAAAATAATCTCTTATTAGGTCTTTATCATTACTACCCCAATTATTTCTGTCTTTGTCTAGAATTCTTGACCAAACAACCTGAGAGCTCAGATAAATTCTTGTGTTACAGCCTATATTATGTTAAGTTACCCCTTATATGTAGAAATTCACAAACCATATCTATTCCATAATGAAATCCCAAATTTGGTACACACATTTTTACTGGGGTTTTTTCTAATTAATAACCAGTCACTACATTGCTTGTGATTGCCTTTATCTGTGTACTGTCTGTAAGTATCCATGAAACTTGGCTCTGAGAGATATTACATTTTACATTACAGTGAGCTGACAGGCTGCAGTGTATTGTCCTAAACACAAACTGGACTTTCAGTGGTGACAGCTCTGCCAATTGATCAGATTGGAAAGCAGATCAATAAGTGGCTAACAGCTTCCTTCTGAGGAACGTTGCCAGCTTATCTGAAGCTTATTTATTTTTATTTATTTTTACATTTGTTTACTGGGAAAGTCCAAGTGGACACAGGTGCTTTATCAGTGGAGGCCCGGGAGAAAAGCTCCAGTTATAAATATAATATTAACATATACTAGCATTCATAGAGTAACAGTTACAGACATTTCAATAATTTAACAAACATACAGAATACTATGCTGATGGTAAATAATATGAAAAATAAAACACATAAATTTCACTTCCTGGCAAAAATTCTTATTATATCACACATTGCTACAACTATACTAGAAATAATTGAGTGGGTTAAAACATGTACAGATGTAGTTGCTACCAGAGTGCTTGAAATGAAAAAGAGGGTATAATCTTAAACAGAAGAGGTTGCTACATTCTATTGTTAAATAGAGAAGGTATAAGATTGCATGGGAATCAGGAAGGCCTAACCAGGGGAGTAACAATAACATAGCCAGGTGTCCACAAGGTGTGATTTGAGGAGCTTTTTGAATTGTGAGAGGGAGCTACTAGATGTTATTGGGGTTGGCAGCTTATTCCAAATTTTAGGAATATAGTTAGAGAAAAGAGACTTCCCCCTGAGTTGTTGGCTTTGGTAGTGTCTAGAAGATGTTGGTTACTGGAACGAAGAGATCAGGGTGAAGTGTACAGTTTAATGAATTTTTGGAGAGAAGGGGTTCTATCAGGTTGTTGGAGAATTTTGTGGAAAAAGATTAGTTGATTAAAGTGTAGAAGCTGTGGGAATTCAAGCCAATTGAGCTGTTTTAGTGCTGTACCGTGATGTAATCTATGTGAAGCTCAAACTGCAAATCTTGCTATTTTATTATAGCAAGTTTCCAGCTGGTTTAGGTCTGTTTTTCGGAGATTGATAAATACAGGAGAGGCATAGAGGAGGGTTGAGAGGAGATGTGTGCGGGCAATGGTAACTTTTGTTTCTATATAGGAGACCTAATTTCTTGTGAACCTTTATGATGGTTTGGGTTATGTGAATATTGAGTTTCAGGTTGTTATAAATTTTTACCCCAAGCAGTTTAGTGTGAGTGATTGGGGTGATCATAATTTTGTTCCTGGAGAAGATGTTAAAAGACTGGGAAGATAAGGGCATTCTTGTTTGGCTGAAAATAAGAAACTTAGTTTTGTTAGGATTTAGAATTAGATGGGAATTAGTGAACCGGGTTTCTACTGACAGAAAAGAAACTTGAGTTTTGGTGTGGAGGTCCTCCAGTGTAGGGGCAGCACATATTAGGGTGGAATCATCAGCATATTGTACTATAGAGGATTGTGCTGTTGAGGTTCTGAGGTGGTTTGTGAATAGAGGGAATAGTAGTGGTCCAAGAATTGAGCCTTGTGGAACCCCTAAAGAGATTGGAAAAAGAGGAAAGAGTTGGCGTTGCCACTGGACTGCTTGCAGTCGTCCTGTTAGGTAGCTTTCAAACCATGTAATGGTGGGATTGCTGAAATTTAGAGAGGAGAGAATATTGATGAGTTTATTATGATTGACCATGTCAAAGGCCTTGGATAAATCTAAAAATATGGCTGATACAAATTTTCCCCTGTTCCTGTGGTGGCTAACAGTGTTAGTAAAGGATAGTAATGCTGTGGTGGTGCTGTGAAAGGGGCGGTGCTTGATAGCAGTTTGCGTGTGAGAAGATAGTCCATTAGTTGGGTGTGTACAACTCATTCTAGTATTTTGGATAAGGGAGAAAGAATTGCAGTTGGGCGATAATTGGTAAGTTCGGTGGAATTACCTCCCTTGTGTAGTGGTAAAATGTAGGAGGTTTCCCATATTACAGGTATGTGGCTTTGGGATATTGAACAGTTTATGAGTATTGCTACTGGGTAGACTATTGCTTCAGCTGCACTTTGTAGATATTCATCTGGAAGGTTGTCAGTGGCTAGAGCTGTTGGTTTACGTTTTTGAAGTAATCTTTTTATAGTTATTACTGATACTGGATGTAGGTTGAAGTGGGAGGTGAAGTCTTGGGATTTAAGGTTATCCTGGGGGGCAGGATGGATTGGGTTACTGTCAAAGCCTTGAGAGTTTGCTAGGAATTTAATAGTTTCTGTAAAGAATTTATTAAATTGTGTTGCAATGTGTTGCAATATTATCTGAATTATTGGTTGTTGTAGTGGCAGGGATGGTGGATTTTCCTGGTTGGAGTATGTTATTAACTGCTGCCCAGAATTTTTGAGGGGTTTTAGTGTGTTTATTTTGGATGTTTTGGTAATAGTTGATTTTGTCTAATTTTACTAGTTTTTTAGCTTTATTGCGAAGTTCCAGATATGTTTGCTTAGTTGTTTGCATTTTGTTTTTTTGAAATTGTTGCCAGGCTTTATATCTAGTCTTGAGTAGAACTCTACATTCTTTAGTTAGCCAGGGTGCATATTCAGATTTTACTCTGACAGTTCTAGGGGGAGCTTGGGAGTTTAGTATATCTAATAATGTGTTATTGAAAAAGCTAACTGCTTCGTCAAGAGGTAACTGTTTGAGAGATTCCCAGTTAAAATTATTTAGAATGGTGATGAAGTTATTTAAGTTGAATTTAGTTTTGTTTCTTATTAAGTGGAAGGCGGGTTGAATGACTTGGTGAGTCCATGTCCTAAGAAGAAAGGTTGGCCAATGGTCACATAGGCTGTCAGGCAGACAACCTGACTGAGATCCCAGAGAGGGGTTGGTAACTAAAATTCAGTCAAGAATTGACTGCCTTTTGGTAGATTTGTCAGTCCTTGTAGGGGAGGTGATGAGTTGACTAAACCCATGGAGGTTTATGTGGGGAAAATGGATTTTCTAAGGATCAATAAAGCCAATCTATATTGAAGTCTCCCATCAGAATAGTTTCATCAGGAAGAGAATTGGATATCCATTATAGAATGTTTTCCAGAGTGGGCATATTGTTTCCTGGTGGGATATAACCACCAATAATATTAATGTATTTATTGGAATTAATTTTCAATTTGGCAAAGATAATTTTAGCATTGTCAAAATCAGGAATGTTTATGTCTATGTGGTCTAGAATTAGGTGATTTTTAAATAGTATAGCTACTCCTCTGCCTTTTCTATATTTCCTGTCTTTTCGTATAATATTGTATCTAGGGGCAGTTATTTCATTATTGCTAATATTGGGTTTTAGCCAAGTTTCTGTGATTATTAGGATATCTGGAGAGTGAATAGAGAGTAGGGCATGTGGATCATGAATTTTATTAATTATAATTCTGAAATTCGTGTTGAAGAGAAGTAAGAGGATCTTGTTTTTTTTTTTTTTTTGTAGAGATACTGAAGTAATATTTATGGAATTTGTAACTCTGGTGGATGTTGGAGTGGGACCAGGATTAGGGTGTATGTCTCCGGATTGAATTAGCTGTTTCAGTATGTAGCTTCTGGGAAGTGTGGGAAGTGTGCTTTAGTGGATAGACCTTGTAGAGGCAGCTGTCTCTGTGGGTGGGAGAAAAAAGGGATGGGGCTATAGTATAGTTAAGTGGTATATTAGGATTTGTATGTGGTGATGTCTGCCAGGGAGGAAAAGTGTTGTTTTGCAGTAGAGTGTGGTATGAGGTAAGAAAGTATAAGAGTAGTAGCATAGAACTAGTGGTGGTTTGTAAAACTGCTATGTGTAAGGAAGTGGAACTGCTAATTGATTTCTATAAAAGATGTTTTAAGCACGTGTGGATGTTTTATTCTTGCAGAAAATTACTTCTGGAATGCAGCACCTCACATTATCCTACAATCTTACTGGTAGTTAGCCATATCCCCAGGAGCACTTTTATTTTGCATTGTATATGATAGCAACAGGGAAAAGGTTGATGGGATACACCATTTGCCTGGCAGTGTGTACCAGTGAGCATTCCCACTACCTTTAATTCTGCTGTAGATTGCCTTATCACAGCATGTTTGTAGTCCTTTGAGCCCCCTAAGAACTAAAAACCTAATTCTGACTGACTCTACGGAAGTCTTTCTAGCATGGGAATGACAGAGTCACTTCTGTCTTGACTTCTTGAGCAGGACTTTGTCTCTAGCTGAAGGACCAGTGCTTCAAAGATGACATTATATCTCCGGATGTTTCCGTTAGAAGTAGTAGCACTCCCATACTAACTGCAGGATCCTGCCACTATCTCATTCCAACTTCCATGGAGGAAATCATCTTTGGAGGATATATACTGCTATACCCACAAAACAACATTAGACATGTGCACATAATTACAATATTAAATGGGAGAGAGGGAATTACTCAACCATGAGCTCAGTGATACATTAGTGAAGGGGATGAAGAAAGGGGTTACATATTGACAGAACAGGAGGAGGTGTATGCATTGTTTCTGTTATACTATTATAAATTAGCCTGACTATGCATGCCATTAAGTGAAGTTGGTCAAAAAATTCTAAAGGAAGTTCTTACCTGAATAATTATCAATTTGTGAATGGTGTGGCTTGTCTAATATCATTTTTAGCTGGATTCCATAATGTAAATTCTTCACATGTTTTTCACATATTTCATGAATCTGAGTCACAGAAACAGATTCTGACTGCCAAAAACAAATAAATAGCTTACAAAACATAAAAAGAATTAAAAATAAAAGAAATCTCAAAGTACAGAAAGAAATATGAAAAGAGAAACATGTACACATTGTGACTAGTTGTATGATGTTTCAGATAGTTAAATTCATCAGTAGTGGCGATCTACATTTTAACTCTGAGCTGATCCAGTCATCTATTTATCCCTCTTAACTCATACCTGCATTTTATACCCTTCTGTCTGTCTTTCATTGTCTTCAGTTCTAGTCACTTCTACATTTCACTATCTCTCTCTCTCTATATATATATATATATATATATATATATATATATATATATATATATATATATATATACATATATATTTTTTATATCTATATATCTTTATCTATACATATAGTGTTAGATCTGATGAAGCACTTTTAGGGAGAAAGTGCTTTCTTTTTTTTTCAATAAAGAAATATTGATTCCTAAACAGGTACTTGATTACTCTGAAGTCTCAACTGAGGTTGGCAACAGTTAATGGTCCTTTTATCTTGGTTTTAAGGAGGGTCAGCCAGCGATTTCAATGTTCAAGAAGTAAGAGTTTTTCCTTAGGAATAATGTTTTTCCTTAAGGGTGGGAGGCATGTAACTTCCAAAGGCTGGAAAACTTTTGTATCTCACTACAAGAATCTGTTCTTTTTTTGATAGATATATATATATATATATATATATATATATATATATATATATATATATATATAAAATAGGTGTATAACTGTGTCTATATATAAATATATGTATGCATCTACAAATTGTTTCATGAAAGTGCTACCTTTATTTTTATGGGCATTGACCAAGTACAGAGCAATATACATTTGCTCAGAAGACAAATTTTGCTTTATAGCAAAGATTGGAAAAGGATATCTTTACTGGGTGCATTATTTCCACCTAGATTAAATGAGAATAATATTAAATAAATATATTATATTTTTTAAAATATTTATTGGTTATTTGGCTAGTAAAGCATTTTTAATTGGATAAAAATTTTTGATTGATGGAGAATATGTTTGGTTTCATCAAGGGAGATCATGCTCACTAAACTTGGTGGATTACTTTGAGACAGTCACCAAAGCCCTGGATGAAGGCAAAACTGTGCATACTGCCTTTTTAGACCTAGCAAGGGCCTTTGTCACCATTCCCACTCAGGCATCATTGATAAACTTACTCAACTAAATGTAAACCAATATATTGTCAGGTGGGTTCCAAACTGGCTCACCAATAGAACACACACAGTTAAAATAGGGGACTCTTCATCCACCTTCAGACCAGTAACTAGTGGAGTACCACAGGGATTGGTGCTGGGACCCCTATTATTTAGAATTTACTTTTCAGAAGTAAAGGCCAAAACAAAGGCTGTGTAGCCAACAATGTTTGTAGATGATTCCAAACTGGTTGTGATCATTGAATCTCCTAACAGCCTCTTTGCTCCAGGTCAGTAATCAAAGAGACTCAATCCTTACCACTGACACCAGTGAGAGTCTGTCACTAAGAACAGGAATGAATTTACACAGTATTTTCAGAAGCAGCTCTCAGCATCAAGCACAGTTTACCCCAACAGCACACAGGAAACACTCTGCAGACTTGGGACTGGATTCTCAGTCTCTCCAGATCCCAAACAAGACTCACTTTGGAGCACTGTGTCCATGTTCCATGTAGCTGACACTCCCACACCTGCATGTTTGATTTTCACACACACACACTCCTGGGAAAGGTTGGGATAGATTTTCTAGCTGCCCCCTCTGCCCGGACTATAAGGTAACCATACTGCCACCAGTCAACCACTCTCAGGCTCTTAAAAGGGTATCCAATTATACTGAGTAAAATCAATACTAATATAAATAGTAGAGTGTAACCAAAGCAGCAAGGCTTTAAGGATTAGCCATGGCATCACTATAATAAGCACAAGCACTTTCAAGATGTTAATAGTATTCTCTAAAAGACCAGCCATAATAAAAGGTATAGAAATATTTAATAATAAATAATAAAATAGAAATCATGAGTATACTAAACATCTAAGTATAAATACGCACCAGAGTTTCAATCACAGGAGAAATAAAATAACACAGTTGGACAGATTCAAACAGATGTAGAAAAACCCTACTTAACTAATCTCATTGTATTTCCTGACTTCTAAAAAATAACTAACTGTTCCCTAGCTAACTTAATTAATACAGCAAGGCAAAATTAGATGCTATAATGCTTACTTCCACAGGGCAAGATGATGAACTTCAAACTAAAACTGAACTGAACTAACTAACTTAACAACTGTGATAACTATCATAGATCTTTATATCAGGGTCAAAGAAAATAAAACAAAACAAACTGCTGTAAGAGATCCATCCTCTCAGTGCTGGTTATGAAATGACATCACATTTGATCACCTGACTCTGGTACAGTACACATTCGGATCTTTGCTAAGATCTCTTGCAGTATCTGAAAGATTTCAAAATCTTCTATTCTTCCCTTCCAGAATACTTTGTTTGAACATATGCATTTAATCAGTTAGAATAACACTGTTGATACATTTTTAAGACAAGCATCTGCATAACTCAGTGTGACAGTCAAATGACACAAAACCACCCACAAAACTCCAGTCAACCATGCCAGTACATGCCACACATGCACTGCCCCACTCTCCCTGGCACAAATGGCAACACCTCAAGTCCCTGAAAATTACCACATTAACAACAACACCTTAAGTACCTAATCCATGGTAAGAGATCTGGGCAAACAGGTTGACAGCAACCTCTCCTTTGATCATCATGTTTCCACAATGGTAAGGAAAGCCTTCTACATTGCCCATCTCATCAATAAGGGAACTGTCTCTAGAATAAAAGAGGATATAAGCCCCATGTACTCCTGCCTTATCAGACCAATTATAGAGTACAATGCTCCCTTTTGTATGAACCTCACCAGGCACCTCTAGCAATTGGAGAGACCTCAGAGGTACCTTACAAAGAAAATTCAAGGTGTCCAACACCTGTCCTATGTTGACAGACTAAACTCCATGTCACTATACTCTGTGTTGTACAGACTACTTGGGGTGATCTCTGTCTAGCCTATAGGGTAACCATGGATCCTGGCAAGACAAATTATACTCGCTGTACCCACTCAAGCAACCTCAACATGAAAAGAAATATTAATAGGACTTACTGAATAGGCTTCCAATCCTAGTAAGACAGAGCCCTTCATTGACCCTTTTCAAGCATAATCTGGATAATTGGACGGGGAATTGGAAATTCACCCCTGGGGTTTCACCTGCATCCCTGCTGGACAGGGGCAGCAGGTGTTGAGTCAGGTTTACTAATAGCAGCATTACAAGAGGGAAAAAAAAACTTGGCTAGGCTTGTAAGGGCCTTTGGACCATTAGTCTAGCAAAAAAGTCTAAAAAAGTTAAATGCAATTCTTCGGGTAAACCAGCAAACTTGGAAACTCACTCTTATTTCTTTATTTTTTTATGGAGTCAATTCACTCTGCACTCTCCCAGTGTGGGTGGATGCACCCTGCCAGCCCTGCTACCTATATATATATATATTAACTCCAAGATTGCTGTACCTCAGGGATAGGGGAACTTCTCTAAAATACAGCAATCTGGGGATTATTATATATTTGTTCCTGATCACACTAAATTTCTCAAGGTTATGGGACTCACACTATTGGATCTCAAAAATACAATGGAAACCCCACTGACAGATACAGTGAAAAAGATTAAGTACAAGTTGACAGGAATTAAGATTCTCTGGTTTCTTGAAGTTAAATATTTATCAGGAGAGGCATGCCTCAATTATACTTTAGTCATAATGGATCGATAACACATGCATGCAGCAAAGATTTAAATAATTAAATAATTGCTTTACTTACTTGCTTTACAACAGTCTAAACTGAGCAGTTGACTTTTGTTTGACATAACTCTGGTAAAAGAATTTAAATGAAGTGTACTAGACATGACTAATCTTCCTTTTGTAACATTCAATTATTTTAAAATATAACTTTCAGATAGTGACGGTCAGTGGGTCAGTGTATTAACAGTAAAATGATGCATTATCCAGTCAGCATTACACTTCTTATATTATTTACATTGTTAGAGCTGCATTGGGCTATGTCTTTGGAAAATGCAGCCACAGGTTGATGTCTCATGGTAAATAAGTAATTTTAATAGAAAATACAAAATAAACCATTTGAAGTATTTAGCACACCTCCAAATGCTAGTATGTTCCCAGGAACGAAATAAAAATCTCTTGAAAGGAGACGTTGTCTACCATGGCGGTTACCATATCTATCTCTAAAGTACCTTTAATCCCTAACATACTTCTGTATCTTGATAAGGTTAGAGACTTACAAACCTCTTCTCCTAATGTCCCTCAGAGGAACACCTTGCTTATTTATGTCAAGTTCCCTTTTAAACTTAAAGTCAAAACAAATGATTAAGTTCTAGTTCACCTCTAGGCACTCATGCTGTCAATGAATCTAGATGAAATACTACTGTGGTTTTCTCCTAGCTCTCACTGTCATCATTTCTAACAATATTCGCACATGGCTAAACTCTGAACAGGTGTTCAGATGAAAATGTGCACAGGAACCATTCAGAAAATGTAAATCTGAAGCTCCGCCCCTGTAGTAAAGCAATTTGTTGCTGGGGTATGAATTAGAACGAGCTCAAGTGGAATCCTAGTTATACCTGGGTTGACCAATCCTTAATCAAAAAAAAAAAATTAAACGAAAAAAGAATCAAGGACTGTGATAACTAAATGGAGTTTTCTAAGTACTTACGGAGTTTCCCTTCAAAACATTGACCGCAAAACATCAAGAGCTTTGCATGACCTTCGTTTACATAAAAAAATGAATTATTTAGCATGTATATCTGTACAGCATTTATAGTGCAAAAACACTATGGGATCACAAAGGAGCATAGGACGTTTACCAAAGCATTTTCAAATGTATAAACCAGGAAGGCTCATGTTCATTTTAAAGTTAACTAAAGTACTGACCAGTTAGGGGAACTTAGCAACATGCTATATGCAGAAGTTTGATTATATTTTCAAAGTTTACTGGCTGTTAAAGATAAACATCATTAGCTTATTTGACAGAATCAAGGGTAAGGGAAGATTTAAAAAAAATGTAAGTCTCTCAGCCTGTCAACTACAGTACAGACATTAGAAAAATACATAAAAAATCATTACTGAAATTACAAAACCAATGGGCTCCGGGATACAGATCCTTGTAGCTTCAATGGCACAAAACTATTTCATGCAAAACTCATCTGACAACACATTTATCCATGAGTTTGAATAGAGTTAGAGGTGTATATATTTTTTTTCTCTCAGTTGTCAGTAAAGTTTTTGACACTCTTTAAAGTAACAAACATGTCAAAGAGTTAGTACTGTCATCTGGGTAATAGAATGCAAACATAGTGTATAATTTTTCTCCAAGAAGGAAAGCACGATCAAAGAATTACCACAGGGATCAGCTGTGCAGTCACTCCAGTTTAACATCCTCATTTGTGATGTTTTGCATATCAAAGGAACTTAATTTGCCTTTTCTACAAATTATTTTGATGTATAAAATAACACTTTATCTGAGTCATCCTAAGAAATAATCGATTTTTGAAATACTACAGAAGTGGTTAAGTATGTTTAAACTAATATTTAATGTCAAGAGATTGAGTTTCATGTACTTCTGTCAGAGAAATCCAAAAATCCAAGCAAGGATGTGACACAAAGCAAAGAAATAAATGGCTGTGCAAGAAAATAATTGGGGATATTATTTATTCCTTCATTTAACACAGTCAGCTTTATTAATTATACCATACACTTGATCACAATTCAAACTGCATTAGAGAACGGGCTTACTGTGCATCAGTACCCTGACTGCAGAATGAGGGTTCTCCAGCAGGGTATTAATTAAGCAATAACCGATGACATGGTGTGGTATATTGAAGATTTAACTACGGTTGGTGTGATTAAACAAAGGCAACCGTGGGTAAATCTTCAATATACCACAACCACGGAGTCGGTTATTGCTATTAAACAATGACTTTATTTAAGAAAAAAAATATTTACTTTTCTTAAATAATGCCTTTGTATAATGGCGGATTGCTGTTCTTCTGCCGGTTGTGGTATACTGAGTCTGCATTTCAATGTACTGCGCATGTGTATGGGACTTGCATTCCCATGCATACCCAGTACATCAAGGCTTTAAAATGGAAGCAACAGAGAAAAGAAAGTCTCCGTTGCTCCATTTTATCCCTCTTTTTTTTTTTTTTTTATTGTAAAAAAAAAAAGTTTTGGGGCAGTTTATAACAACGGAATAAAGTCCGGGCGACTGGACCTTTTTCCATTGGTATATTGTGGGATTTACAACTGGCACGCTGGTTGGGCTGGCCAATCAGCATGCATGTTTTAGAATATTAATAGGGAGGAATTGTATAATGTACAAGTAATGCCTGATGAAAAACGAGTCTGCAGCTTCACGGCAGCTTATCAAGCCACTGTGGAGCTCGGACTGAGAAAAACAGAATGGCAGCCATTATTTTATGCTCGCTTAGCGGTGATTTTGCTGTTTAGCAAGTTTAAAAACTGTGTGTGTGTGTGTGTGTGTGTGTGTGTGTGTGTGTGTGTGTGTGTGTGTGTGTGTGTGTGTGTGTGTGTGTGTGTGTGTGTGTGTGTGTGTGTGTGTGTGTGTGTGTGTGTGTGTGTGTGTGTGAGTGTGTGTGTGTGTGGGTGTGTGTATGTGTGTGTGCGCGTGTGTGTGAGAGAGAGAGTGTATGGATGTATAAAAGTAAGAGAGAGAGATGATCGTGTGTATGTGTGTTCATGTTGCTGTCTGCTTGTGTGAGTGAATGCGTGCATGAAAGCAAGAGTGACTCTGAGTGTGTGACACAGAGAGATTGATAGAGACTGAAAGTGATCATGTGTGAATAAATACCTGTATGAAAGCAGATGTGACTGTGTGCGTGAGAGAGACATCGAGAGATTGAGAGCGATGTTGTGTGAGTGATAGTGCATGTATGAAAACAGAGAAGACTGTGTGTGTGTGTGTGTGTGTGTGTGTGTGTGTGTGTGTGTGTGTGTGTGTGTGTGTGTGTGTGTGTGTGTGTGTGTGTGTGTGTGTGAGAGAAAGAGAGATAGAGAGAGAGTGAGAGTAATCTTGTGTATGAAAGCTGTGTATGAGAAAGAGAATGGGCTGTCTGTAAATTGTTGTGTTTTAGGTACTTTTTCTTTTTTTAAGTACTATATTGTTTTTTTATATATATTTTTGATGTAAAATGCTTTCTCCAACAACATTAACATACACCACAGAAAGTTTGAAACATTAGGTGGAAGAACTATTTTACACCAAAATATACAAAAAAATAATATAGTACTTAAAAAAAAAAAGTAAGTAAAACACAACACTTTTACAGTGAACCCATTCTCTAAGCACAGTAATGCCCTCCACTGTGTGTGTTAATGTGTAATTAACACCCTTACAGGGATGCAAAGGCCCTGCAGCCCCTGGGTGGGCATTAGTTACACATTAACACACACCCTGTCATGCATTATTGCTTACATAACACATTTTATAGTACTTTTATGATGTAAACATTACAAAGAGGTATAATTGAATTCCTTTAGAGTATTACAGCATTGACATAATTAAGACAGAAAAACAGTTTAATGCTGTTCAAAGACACTACTAAATAAGCTGGAGGGCAAACTGTCTCTGTTATATAGTGCACAAAGTCCCATAGAAAGTCTAATGATTAAAAACAGTCATGAATACCATACAGTAACAACTATCTCTGAGGGCACTGAGATGTACAATAGAGTTCTGCAAAAAAAACTGCAGCATTATCTGAGCATGCATTTAGCTGTGAGATAAGTCACACTATGTTTCAGTTACCTTTAGAGACTGCTGAGATTCATATAATTAAAACTGGAGAAAAGGAGCTATGCATAATTACCGATATACTGATTATCTGATACAAAATGTAAGAGAATTAAGAAGTAGTCTAGTGTGATGTTAATCTAATACATAACCATTAAGTAAGTAAATTATTATTAACCAAGAGAAACTGCTCACATGTCAGGAGACACATAGCAAACCAATGAATAAATCCACAAAATAAAGTTAAAAATGGATGTCCAATGATAAGGTTAGAATTTTCATACCTTAATACAGTGAGATGGGACTTCATAAGCTCTAAAACGTCAAGTCCAGGAACCTTTGTAAATAGCAAAGGAAATATACCACATCATAACTAGCCAATCCATAAAAAGAAAATAATGCATTAAAAAACTGCATTTCATTAAATATTTAAATGTTATAATTATTGTTGGCATTACTACTCCCCTTCCATTTCATGTTAAAATGCATAAACTTACATAAGAAATCTATTAAAAATACAAACAGAATAGCCACAACTTTGCTATCTAAAGTTTTAACAAAGGTACAATAGAAATAGAGTCATTGACTCCTAGGAGCAAAGTGGCATCTCGTCTAAGTTGCCATAAAGTTTCTCAATCGTCTAACGTGGATTTACACTGTCCCCCACTTTGATCCCTAAAAATCCTATTTCCAACAGTACAATAACTGGGCTAGACTAGATAGAAATTATATTTCACAGGAACGTGTGCATTTAATTGAGAGCATAGGCACACATCCAATAATTATTTCAGATTATCCACCAAAAATAACTAAGATAAAAAAATGCATGGTAATAAAGTAAAAATGAGGCACTGGTGCTTCCCCACCTATCAGTTAAAAAGAGAGGATTTTAAGGAATTGATAGTGAAAATTACTTGGAAGTTATCAAGGGTGATAGAAAGTACTTCACAAGTTATAGCCAGTGAGTGGAATAAACGAAAATGGAGTTTAAAAATGGGGTAGAAATAAATGAAACAGAAATATGGTTATGAAGTTACGAGAATTGTATAGATGAACTGACAAAGGATAAAATTCTGCAGAATAAATGGAATCCAACAGAACAAAGACAGGTGCAAATGCAGCATGCAAACGAGAAAACAATGGGGTACCTAGATGATATGCACAAGTTTAGAAAGGTTGCTGCTGAGCAACTGGTTTTTGGTAACTCCAGAGCACAAAAACTATTAGCCTAATGGCTTAGGTAACAGAAAGTAGCGAGGGTTGTTGCTAAACTTAGGGAACCTATAACAATAAGTATAACCGCACATCTTATAGAGGTATTAGAGTATTTCACAATTTTTATGAATATCTGCATAAATCAGAGAAATGGGGAATCAAGAAAAAGCACAACTGGAAATATTTATGGAAGACTGAAATATGCCAAGATTAGAGGCAGATGAGGCCCAACACTTAACAGTTATGATAGGAAGAGATGAGATAAAAACAGTGATGCATAACTAATTTGCAGGAAAATGTCCAAGAATAGATGGTGCTCTGGTGAAAGATTGGCTTATAGGAGGGAACAAAGTGATAAAGATCTGGAAGGTTTTGTTTAACAGTATTTTAAAAAGAGGGGAAGTGCTGACATCCTGGAAAAAAGCTATGTTGGCTGTAATACCTAAAGATGGTAAGGACCAATCAGATCAAGCTTCATATAGGTCCATTTCAATTTTAAACCATGGTTACAAAGTGTTTGTGTCTATAATTTCTAAAAGAATGACAAAGGTGTTGCCAAAATTGATAGATATGGACAAATGTAATTTTGTGGAAGGGAGGCAAACATTTTGCAGCAATAGCAGAACAATGATGATTCACAAGCAGGCAGAGTGTAAGACAATACCAGTGTTGTTGGTGGGACTTGATTCAGAGAAAGCATTTAACAGAGGAAGCTGAGATGATATGAATAGAGCAATAGAAGCATTTGCATTTCCCTGATACAATGATAAGGTTAAATAGGAGGATATATTCAAGATCAGAGACAAAAATCAAAGTGGGAGGGTTCCTCTTTGACAAGTTGTGTCTGAGGAGAGGAATCTGGCAGGGATGTCCTCTTTCCCCATTGTTATTTGTGTTATATTTAGAACCATTGGCAAAGAAAATAAGGTACTAAAAAAATTCAAGGATATAATTGGTAGGGTAATCAAGAAAACTTGTCTTAATGTGGAGGCAATATTATTTTGTATGTGATAAAAACATAAAAGGACATCTCAGTGTTATGTAACATTCTGGCAAAGTTCCAAGTTTTTTTCAGGATATAAAATGAATGAAGACAAAACAAAGGCTATAACTGTAAACTATGTACCCACACATTATTTTTTCAGGAATACCCATATCTATGAGGACATGAGTGTTTAGGAGTATGGGTTTAAGATGATTCTGTTATGGCAGCTAAGTATATGTGGGAAGAGACTAAAAAGATAATACAAAAACTGAGTACCTGGAAGCTCTTTATTATAGATATGGATAGCAAGATACAAGCAGTAAAAATATTTTTATTCCCTTTAGTTTTATATACAAGTCAGGCATATTTGTATCAACCAGAGGAGACATTGAAGATAGTAATTAATAAAGAATTTAAAGATTTTAACATGGAGGGCAAAAGGACAAGAGTCAAATGGGATATGTTTATCTTTCCAATAAAACAAGGTGGTTTAAGGTTACCTGAACTGAAGGGATATTTTAGAGCTACACAGTTAAGGCTTTTATACATAACACAAGTGGAAAGTCACAATTCAAAGTGGAATGGGATGATGATGATGATGAGGTACGGAGAAATTCAAGGAATAAAGAGAGAGTAGGATTTTGGATCTAGATCTTTAAGGAGAATAAAAACAGTCATACAGAATATTTTATTCATAAAGTAGCAGAAGATATACTAAGAACTAAGCCAACACAGGTATGGAGAAAGGAGATTCTGCTGATAGGAATGACTGCAATTAGGGACACAGAGAACAGGCAAGAGGGGGCTGGAATTAAGCTGGCAAAGGAACCAAGGCATTGGGAACAAGTAATTAGAGTTGGAAAGGTAACAGAATGGGAAAAGGCAAAGAAGACATTTGGACTGTAGGTGAGAGACTGCCTTCCCTATCAGGGATTGATATTAAGAGTATAAGCAAAGAGAAAGGGGTATGGGAATCTTAAGTGAAAGACTTGCACTGATTGAGTTTTTAGTTAAATCTAGAACAGATGCTGTTAAAAAAGGATAATTATTAGGGTAGATAAAATGTTGCACAATAACTATAGGAATCAATCAAAGATGGGGAAGAGAGATTAGATAAGCAATTCACAAAGAAACAATAGAACTATATGTGGATGTCTCCCAAATATACAACACAGCCTAGATGATTTAGGATTTTCTTGGAAGTATTTTCATATATACTTTTGTACCCCAAGCAGATTCCAAACAATTTTTCCTCAGGTAGATGGCAAATGTTGGAGGTGTGATGAGGAAGAAAGAGGTACCTAGAAGGATATGTTTTCAGACTGTTATGAGTTGGCAGACTTAAAATTTTCCTATAGAGCACTCTGTCTCAAAGGAATACTTGGTGAGCAAATGCGTGTAACTAAGGAAATTATTTTATTTGTGCTGGTATGCAGGATATGAATTGCACAGACATAGTAAGGGGTTGTTAAGTTTAATTCTGGTGGCTGCCAAAAACACAATAGCTAGAAATGGAAACTGAAGTCTAAACCAATCACACTTGAAGTAGTGAATATTGTTACAGAGATAAAAGAACAGGAAGTGGGAATCATTAGAAAAGGATAGGAGCAAATTACACAGAAAAAAATGAAAATTATGGGAACAGTACATGCAGAAAAATGTTTTGTAGGAGGAAAGAGGTTTAAGAAAGAGCAGGAATTGAACAATGTATGGAATATTGGATTGATTATATTGCATAGAAGAATATAAGTGATGTATAATGTTTGTAAATGTTAACTTGTTAATATGGTTTGTTTACTTTTATATAAATGGAAAGTTTGCCTATGTCATAAGTGATAATTCATTAAAGGTGTTTAAAAAGTAATAATAATACCAAATGCAAACCTATTATAACTAGGGCAATTCAAAGAATGTCTTAGGAGTAAGCTATTTACTTTCTTGTATAAAAATGTCATACTGGCATTTGTACATTCTTTTTATGAGCATCCTTTTCATCTTGCCAACACAGAAAGCTGGACAAGATGAACGTAAAGCTGAATGTATAATTTCTGAGGTTGCACAATTACCATTTTTAAAAATAGCACTGGGCCTAAAATTGATGTGCAGGTCAGATGGATCCTGGAGTCACCATCTTTAGTTCCCCAGCTCCTTGTGCAACAACAACCAGAATATTACAGGAGACATTGTAAGGAGAAGGCTTTAAAAGGAAAGGAATTAAGCCATTTTAAATTATTCATTTATCATCCTGATTTCTATGGCTGATGATGGAATTATGTTAAGTCACAATGGTTTCAAAATATTTATAGTCAGATAACTATTATGTATGAACATTTTACAGTGTTTGAAAAAAGGTTTAATATCTGTACCAAATGTAATGGGAGACATTGCTAACACTTTAGTTGAATTAAAATTATTCACCAGAAAGTTCTTTTCAGTTTAAGAATAAGTCAATTGTTTCTCCTGAATTTTTACATTAATACAGAAAGAAAAGTATCCATAACCCATCCCTGAATCCTGTTATTTCGGCCTTTGAGATGGCATGTGAAAGGGATTTATATGTCCTTATATGCATAAACAATATGCATGTATGTTCTAATTTAAATTCTAATGAGAGGACTATTTTTAGCTTCTGTAGTACATAATCTCACTTTAAGAACTATAAAGCTAGATAAGGGTTAGGGTTATTTTTAATGGCGAAAATTGATTCAGTTCTATATTATCTATTTACAGGACTCTGATACTTATGTTCTGGATACTTACGTTCAGGCTTCTTTACATGTAATGGATGTGGATTACTACAGGATTGATTTATTTCTGGAGGACTGTTTACTATAAGGTGCCATTTTAAGTGAACTTTACAACTTTTTGAATACACAATAACCACATATTCCAATGATTTTTGGGATCACAGAGGTCCATAAGGACATAATGAATCCTCCTTTTAGATAGCACATAGGTTGAAAACATATCCATTGGTCAAGTTTAGCACTCAAACTTTGGTACCCTATTTTTCTTTAAAATCAACATTTTTTTTAAAAGACTCTTGGGAGTTTTTTTTTTTTTTAGTAGGTTCACCAGTGATTGTTGGGATCTCAGTGTTAGATTTTTAATAATAGATGTTGTTGCTTTATTTTCTAGTATTTCACATTTTGTTGGGTTTCTTTGTTTAATAAAGCCCTGTTTGAATGTTTTTTTTTTAAACTCCAAATAGATTACACTTCGTGTTGATGTAATAGAAACAGTACTCTCAAATAATTTCATTTTTTTATGTGGGACTGTACAAAAGACAAATAAAAGGGGTAGCAGTGGAAACCATTTCGTATTAGCCAGTTGGGAGAAAGCATTTATTCTGAACTCCGTTTTCAGTGATAGTTGGAAGTTTTACTTTATTATTTGGAAGATAGTTTTGTCCTTTGAACCAGTACTATAACTAAGAGTGAAGTGATTGTGGAGTTTTTTCAAAGTTCATGTAATTGTTTTTAAAGTTTACTCACTCCCACACACTGGAGAGTGTTAATTATTTAAATCACTATTTTGAAGATGCACATGGGTTTCATTTATAATATTTACAGTAACCCCCCCTTATTCTAGCAGTTATCTATACTACAAATGCTGCCTTCCTTTTTCTCAGAAGTAAAGTTTAATTAAAGGTCATTTGGTAAGAGTAGCCAGAATGGTTTATAATTTTGATACATTTTTGATAGAAATGGACAAGGTCTTGCAGATGTTTCAGGAAAGAGCTGTTGGCTTATTAACAGCTATAGTTGATGAAATTAAGAAGGGATGAAATTAGATCTATAAGCCCTTATTAAGGCAATTATTGTTTGATGAGTGGTTAGATAATATCAGCATTCACTCAGAGAAGATTTATTTTGAAAGGGCCTTGGTTTTGGAATTTAGTGTGACCTCTGGTCAAATAAAGGAGTTAGTAGAAAGAAATTGGAACATTATCAAATCTACTGCTGACTTATTTAATTTTTTTAGTGCTCACCCATGATTTGTATATAAAAAAGTTATAGCCTTAAAAATGTTTTTGAGAACATGGAGAAGTCAGATAACCCCAGCTATATATCTAGAAGTACTACAAAATGTGGACATTGCTCATTATGTAGGTTTATAGTTGAACAAAGGAGTATTGTGTTGCACAAAAAATTTAGGTCCAGTATTGTTTTTAAAAATTGTAATTTTGGGGACTTCAGGAATTGTTTATTTAGCTTTATATTCATCTCATTCAGCTTTCCATGTTGGTAAGATAGAAAGGTTGCTGAAGAAAAGAATATATTGAATTACTCTAGTCATAATGGGTTTACATTTGGTATTATTGATAGGATTTTTATATATCCAAGGAGATGGCCAGTAGGCTAAAATATTGAATAACTTTATATCAGCTTAGACTGGCTACTACTGGACCCCCAGGAATCAAGAATTCTATTTCTACCGCACCTTCATTAAAACTTTGGGCAGCAAAATTGCATCTGTTACTTATGTATTTTTTTATGCATTTTTCATATGCATTGTTATGCATTTTTAAATTAAGTGAATGGGGAATAATAATAGCAAATTAATTTACAAATGCAAATATTTATTAAAATGTATTTTATTTTTTAATGCAGTGATTATTTCCTTTTTATGGATTGGTTAGTTATAGACATATGATGCTTTTCCTCTGGTATTTAAATGTTCTTGTACTTTATGTTTTAATTCTGATGATGTCATTGTATTTAGGACAAAAGTGCTAAACTTATCATTAAATATCTCCTTGTGGATTTATTTATTAGCTTTTTACACTTTTTCTCGCTCATGAGCAGTTTCATTTTGCTCATATTCTGGTTGTCTGCTCTTTGCTGATTTTGTGAAATAAAGTATTATTATTTTGACTTTTTGTTGGTTTGATAGATTCATAGGTAAGTATCAGACAATCAGTCTGCATACCATTTCAAGCCTAGCAAAAAAAACTATTGAAAATTTCCTTTGAGCTTCAAGGATGGGGGAGTGGGATCTGACAGTGCCTTGTTTGCCAAGCATAGCTCTCCCCTCAACAGCCTGTAGTAGACAGAATACAGGAAGAGGGCCTTGAGGTAGTCTTCAGAGTGCATGTTACTTATGGCCTGTATTCTTTTAGTGAGGAACCTCTGTGGATGTTCCATTTGGTGGATATGCCTAGTGAAGTGCATTCCAAAGGGGGCATTGTACTCAATGATAGATCTGATGAATGCCATATACAATAGAACAATGACTTCTTTGGACCTAGATGCCATACCTTTGTTTATAAGTTGCACATCATACAATGCTTTCATCACTACTATAGACACATGCTGGTCAAAGGCTAGATTACTGTCTATGTGTGTCACCAAGTCCCTGACTACTGGGTCAACTCCTAGGGGTGTCTTGTCAATATGATAGTTACTAGGGGTGGATTACTTCCTGAAGAATACTATTATTCATTTCTTGGCATTTAGTTTTAGTCCATGGCTCTGACACCAGTAGTTTGTCTGTGTCAGCCCTTCTTTGAAAACATTTGTGTCAGTGTGGGACTCACTGACAGTTCCTAATTTGCAATCATCTGCAAATTTAGTCAGCCAGAGGCCATTAACATTGGCCTTGACTTCAGAGAAGTAAATGCCAAAAAGAAGCGGTCCTAGGACTTCACTTGTGATTGGCCTCTTTGTAGAGGTGGACTCCCAATTCTAACTTCCTGGGTCCTGTCTGTGAGCCAGCTGGCTATCCAATGGGTGACATAAGGGTTTGTACCTAACCATACCCGAGTGGGGTATTGTGTCAAATGCCTTGCCCAGGTCAAGGTAGGCAGTGTGAACCATTTTGTCCTCATCCATTGTTTTGGTGACCTTCTCAAAGATGACTTGCCCTTGACAAAATCAAATTGAGTTGAGTCCAGTGTCTGGTTTCAAATGTAATTATTGATCATTTCCATACTTCTTTCCATGGCTTTGCATATGAGACAAGTGAGACTTATGGGTCTGTAGTTTCCAGGGTCTGAAGATGGCCCACTTTATGCAGAGGCATGCTGACCATTGGCAGTGTAGGTCAGCCAATTTATTTATCAATAGTTGAAGTCAGCTTGTACAAAGGTCTTGGGTTTAGTGTAAATTTCAGATAATCTGTAAAGATAGCTATCATGCTCAGAAGGGACATAGTGGGTATTCTATAGCTAGCTATGAAGTGCTAATTAGTCTTGTTTGGGGTGATTCAGATTTTTAGAAGTTCACATGCAGAGTCTCAAGGAATCTGTTGTGAGGTGATGATATCCTTGACAAATGTTAATACTCACCCACAATTGCCAGTGGATCTGGAAAGTTGATATGCATTAAACCCAAAAATAGAGAGAGTGCTTTCACTGCTCTGTAACCAAGTTTCTGCAACTAACATATATGAATGTGTTCAAGTTGCAGGAATTTCTCAAGTTTGTGCATTTATTATAAAGACTCTTGGCACTGAGTGCAGCCATATTAATGTGTTCCAAATTAGAACTTATTAGGCTGGGATATCAATCAAGTGGACTCTGTCAAAAAAGACACAATGGGGACAGCGAAGCCTTTAGTCAGAATGTGATAGCCTTGGTAAGAGAGGTGATGGCCATCCCTGGCAAAACAGGAAGACATGTCAGCCATCTCATTCCAAGTTGATAACTACTGGATTGCGTTAGAATGACACCAGCTATATAGTCAATTATTAAAGCCACTTATCTTGTTTTTGAATCTCAGCATCATTCTGAGTGATGCTAAAATACCAGTGTCTTTTCTGTCTCAGATAAATGCATAGTAAAGCTCAATAACATCCTTCTTCAAGTGTCTCTGGGTAGAGTGTCCCCCACATAGACCACTGTCAGGTCATAATCATATTTGTCAAGCTGGAGGGATCAAAGAGTCCTTGTTACATCCCTTATGGTGGCTTCAGAAAGACAGCTGTCACCCTATTCTTATCCATCCTGGTGAGCATGGTGCCCATACACCTTACAATAGAGTCAGCTATTACTGAAATAGTGGCAGTGGTTTTATGCATTCTTAGTGAGCCATAAGAGCTTATAGTGTGCATCTTACAGGTATGAGTTTTAAGTGTGTGTGTGTGTGTGTGAAGAATGAAGGTAGGTGTATTGCTGTATAAACTAATGTCTCAGGTTTCTTACTCTTTAGCCTGGGAGGCTTATGCGGTGTTCTCTTAACAACCTCAGCATAAGCTTGTTTAGTGGAAGTGCTCTGTGCTCTGTGTGTGCTTGTGTTCTGCTTACCAAATGTATTCTGAAGTGAGAAATAAATACTTACACCTCTCACATACTGAATCCTTGCAAAGTAAGAATGAGTTTTCAGTAAGCATGAGGCTGTTACTACACTCTCTCATAATATCCAATGTTATCAGGCTGGCTACAGAAGAGGAAACAGCTGACTGAGACACCATACTGTTCAGTACAGATGAATGGGTATAGGACACTGGACTGAGATTCCATACTGTTCAGTACAGATGAATGGGTATAGGACACTGGACTGAGATTCCATACTGTCCAGTACAGATGAAGGGATACAAGATAGCTGACTTGAGATTCCATGCTGTCCAGTACAGATGAAAGGGTATAGGACAGCCGACTGAGATTCCATAATGCCCAGTACAAATGAAGGGATATAGGGCATCTGACTGAGATTCCATAATTTCCAGTACAGATGAAGGGGTATAGGACAGCATACTCAGATTTAGTACTGTCCAGTACAGACGAAGGGGTGTAGGACATCTGGCCCAGATCCCATACTGTCCAGTACAGATGAACAGGTGTAGAACAGCTGACTGAGATTCCATAATGCCCAGTGCAGATGAAGGGTATAGGATAGCTGACTGAGATTTCATGCTGTCCAGTACAGATGAAGGACTATAGAACAGCTGACTGAGATTCCATAATGCCCAGTGCAGATGAAGGGTATAGGATAGCTGACTGAGATTTCATGCTGTCCAGTACAGATGAAGGACTATAGAACAGCTGACTGAGATTCAATACTGACCAGTACAGATGAAGGGGTATAGGACAGCTGACTGAGATTCCATTCTGTCCAGTACAGATGAAGGGGTATAGGATGGCTGACTGAGGTCCCATACTGTCCAGTGCTGATAAAGGGGTCTAGGACAGCTGACTGAGACTCCATACTGTCCAGTACAGTTGAAGGGGTATAGGACTGGTTAAGAAGAGAATGACTGGGCTAGAAAAGGTGATAAGCAAGTAGGACACAGCTAAAGGGTAAAAGGATGAGCTGTAAATACTGTAGCAGTCGCAATGTGCAAAAAACAATTCCAAAGTGACTGACTATGTAAGGACAATAAGAAAATTGTTAACCTCGGCAAATTCAACTAAATAGTTTCACCCAGTAGGCTAGGGTTTTAGTATTTTGGTTTGGTGTATTTAGTTTTTGATGTAACTTGACATCAATAAACTTATATAGATCCTTGCCCAAAAGGACTGAGATGACTGACAGGCAGTTGGGCCAATAATAACAAAAAAGTGCTTTAACCTTTATGATGATGTTAGTCCATGGAATGTAACACAACCACTAATCTGATTTTCTTATACCCTCAGCAGCTTCAGTGACAATACTCACACACACACACACACACACACACACACACACACACACACACACACACACACACACACACACACACACACACACACACACACACACACACACACACACACACACACACACATATACATATACATAGACACACACACATATACATAGACACACACACACACACTCACATATACATAGACACACACACACACACACGCACACACACCACACATGGACACAGGCACACACATACACACACACACACACACACACACACACACACACACACACACACACACACACACACACACACACATTCACACACACACACGCACATACACACACACACACACATGGACACATGCACAGAATGTAAGATGGAAGCAGATTATCTGTTACCTTATTGGAAGAGGCAAAGAGAAAAAAGGGACAAACAGATAATCAGACAAAAAAAGCAAGTGTGTTGCTGTCAGTATCCTTACTGGTTTAGCTATGACCGTTTTCAGCACACACAGTTTCCCTTTTTGTGGACACCGAATCCTTTTGCTGTGGTTTTGACACTAGTTCCACGTTGCTTATTTTAGACTATATGACGTCTCTTTCAGCACTAAACTCACTGAGCATGCAATACAAATATGCTGTATGAAAAGGGGGAATTTTAGTAAAGAATTCCTGGTCACTTTGGGTTATACTTAGAGTCTTGTACTGTCTTTTTTCTTGATTTATTATATGTTTCTAGTGTCTCTGCCCACATGACAACTATTTAAAATGTTTCTTCTATTTGCAGCTTTTGGAAAACAGCATCCATTCTTGAGTGGGGACTTTCTGTAATTTGACTGCTTTTCCAAGTAAATAAGACTCCTCCTAGCTGTCAACTGATTGTGGAATAAGTTGTCAGGATCTTGAATCACTTTTAAGCAACTCCAAGAAATATTTACTTTTACAAGCATTATTATCTCCCTGTAATAAAAAGCTTTTATTACTTAAGTGAACTCCAGTTTATGGGGAGTGTGCATCTGTTCTCTTGAGTTGGGACACATTTTTTAACCATTGTATTAGAAAGCTAAAGGTTTATTTTTCCGACTCCAAGTTGTATTAAAATTTGTAGGGATTCCCAAACTAGAATTTTTATTCAAAAAGAAAAAGTACTGGATTTTTTTCTGATATCAGTTTAGAGCTATGCATTTTTACCATCCTATAAATAACCATGATGACGAACCTGGTTACTATTTGTTTTGCATTCATGGCACATTAGGAAACAGGCTGTACTGATAACACAACTGAAAAAGATATTCCATACACCACTGATCATTGATACTAGAAGAGAATCCAAAAAGTCTTGCAGTGTACTACTAGAAAGGTTTGAGTAATTAAAGAATCAGTACAACAAACAGTATTCATATGTGACAAGCAAAGGATTAGTAATATTGACAAAGTAGATTTTATCCAGTGAAATATTGCATTGTTAGTTGGCTTTGCTTAAATTATTTTTATGCATATGCATACACCAATGGGAATTTCAAAAATGCATACACTGTTGTAAAAGGGCAATGTAACAAACATTCTTAGTGTGATAGGAGCACACTGTATGTTATGTTGACTTTGCTTACATTATTCCTGTATTTGCACATGCATGTACACATACATGAACATGGGCGGCTGTGGTGGTGCAGCAGTTAGCATTGCCACCTCACAGCAAGAGGTTCTCCAGTTCAATCCTCAGCTGGGGTGCCTTCTGTGCGGAGTCTGCATGTCCTTCCTGTGGCCACGTGTGTTTCCTCCGGGTACTCCAGTTTCCTCCCACATCCCAAAGACATGCTATAGATAGATTGGACACTCTAAATTGGCCCTAGGCGTGAGTGTGTGCCTTCTGTGGAAGTTTGGGCGCCGAGCTGGCAACTCGACACCATAAGATTCCACTGCCAATCATGAGCGGACAGGTGATCCGCTGTGGTGACCTCTAACCGGAAAAAGCCGAAAGAAGAAGAAGTACACATACATGAACACACACAGACATATCTATATCTATATATATGAGAATACATAGAATCCTTATTTTCTGTTTAGCTTGTTTTCACTACAGCCTTTAGCATTTATTTCAAGGCAAAGATGTTGCAACTCATACATCCACTCGCATTTCTTGCATCTGAGTACAGCAGTGTTCAACTATAGTTTGGCATTATCGATGAGTGTTAGTCAGATACATGTACTACATATGATCTGTTGACATAAATATACCCTACTGTGTATTCAGAGTCTGCTTTGATGCCACCCTATTGTAGTACAGTGTATTACGCACACATTGTGCAAACATACAGTATCACCACTGCAATTGAAATGAATATTGCACTAAGTGAAATATGACTATAAGGCATACAAGCAAATTGTTTATTGCTAATATAAGATATGACATGCATTGTATTGATTTCTCTACTGTTATGTGCTTTACTTACAGTTACAAGTTATTATTTCTACTTGTGGAATAAAATACACAACACAGAATTGCTCCTGCTTTTTTATAATTTACAGCTCACTGCACTCAAACATATTACCAACAATAATATGCTTACAGCAAACTAGTCAATCACAGAACAGGTCCAGTAAAAGTGCTTTTTAGACTCTACAGCAGGAATATAGATCCTTTCGATGTGCATTATGCATATGGTGACTGCACTGTACAGGATGTGGAAGTTATACCTTAATCACAGTTGAATACCCTTAAGCTAGGAATACACAGTGCTAACCTACATAACAGATGTTATAAAATATTATCATTGCTAAAGGAAAATGGATCAAGAATCTCACGGTTAGGTTATAACCTTTATGCACTTACTTGATTTTTAACCATGTGCCATCAGTACATCTTATTATAGCACTGCTTATTATAAACCATATTACAGCACCCAATAAAGTCAGAGAAAAATAAGCCCTTTGTATCCTCCAGTAGTCATACATTAGTGCAACATGCAGTTGTATAAGTAAACTTACCATGACAGTAGATGATTGAGTGGATCACTGCTGTAATACCCTTAAGCAAAATGGGATGTTCTGCCAAAGATCAGACAAGCAAGCCTGCTTCTGAAGCTTTGGGTCTTTGTTCACATATCCTAGCTACTTGCATTCGTGAGTGATGCAGAGTAAAACAAGAAGCTAGGGTGCCGAAACGTCAGAGCTTTCTTGCCTCAGAAGGTAGGAAGTTTACAGCTTATAGGTTTGAGAGATAGAATGTAAAAAAAAATAAAAAAATAAAAATAAAAAAATAACTGAAGAGAAGGCGGGAACAGCTGCTGTAGCTTGAATATGTACTGTTATGGTAAGTTTACTTACAGAAATGTACCATGTATATCATTATATCATTGCTGCAGTAGCTTTAAACAATATGGGACAAATAGCAGAGGATGATGCTGGATCATAGTCTAACATCCTTTGAAGAAAAAAAATGAGTAAAGCCTGATCTAGACCTAGAGAAGGAATCAAATTTGATGTGATTGGAAAAGGTATGCACAAATTACCTAGATGTTGCTTTGAGTATACTTCTAGAATCCACCCCTTTCCAAAAAGCCACAGAAATGGCCAGATCCCTGACAGAATTGGCCCTGATTTTGACTGGAAATGTTTTGTTATGCTGAAAGTGACATAAATCAATAAAATAGGATAACTAGTTGGAAACAGTCTTTTAGGACACAGGCTGTCCCTTTTCTTACCTTCATAACATACAAAATGTTGAGCACATGTCCTGAATTATCTGAGTTGTTTGTGGACATTTAGAGTGCATAAAATTCTCTCCCCCTGATTTTTTTTTTTTTGTCTGGAAAGAAAAAAGGGAGATGAATAGCATGGCTTAGTATAAACTTTGAAAAATACCTTAAGCATAAAGGAAATATTTGTAATCAAAGTTACCCTATCTTTCTGAAAATGAGATGGGGTGACTCAGTATAAGAGCCTGTAACTAATATCCTCTTCTTGCAGTTTGTATTCTGTTTCTCAAGGTATGAACAGCAAAACAACCTCATGAGCAGATTCAAAAAGAAACAGCAAATGTTTTTCAAAACAAAAATTAAAATCCCAAGAAGGAGCCCCCTAAATTCTAGGTGGGCAGTTAAATTATTCAAAATAGGTACAGAAGAAAAGGGGGATATAAGGGCAGATAAGCAGATATGGCCAAAAGATCAATCTTGTTAGAAGAGTGAGAGAGGCCAGAGGATAATAGCTCAACTGAAGAATCACAGGAGTCTGAGCCTTAAATGGATCCTGTCTCTTGGACTGGCACCAAATAGAAAATATTCTATACCTACCCATACATTATTTTCTAGTAGCAGGTTTCGTTTTTTGCCTCCTTCAATACATGCTGCACCTCCTAAGACAAAAAGGTGCCAAAAAAGTAATTCTGGCATCCATAGAGTTAACTGAAGAAGATGAAGGTTGGGGTGTATCAAGTTCCCCCTGCACTGTTTAAGTCCTTTCTGGGAGGAAGCTTGTGGTAAATACCCGTTCCCAATTTCAAAAGGAGATAGAACCACTGTTGCCTGAGCCAAAAGGGGGTCACCTCAGTTATCCTTGGAGAATCCTTCTGAATCTTTAGACAAAAGATTGAAAAAAGCATGCAGGAACATTCCCAACTATGAGAATTAAAAAGCATCTGTCATCCAGGGCTGTAATGCAAGGAGCACTGGAGCAGAATTTATTTAGCTGTCTGTTCTGACTAGACGCAAATAGATCTGTTTGAATTACACACACAAAGATCCATTCCTGGGAGATCTTCATGTGCAACTTCCATTCATTAGGGTCTCTTCTGGTCCTGCTCAGCTTGTCTGTGTAATGCTTTGCTCTGTCAGAATATATGACTGAGCTGCTAGATCCTATTCTACCACAGCTAACCTACAAAGGCGGTAGGACGTGGTTCTCCATTCTTTATTTATTTACCACATCATTGTGATGCTGTCCATGATTGCTAACAGAAGGCCTGGAGCCAAAAGATAGTTCACAGATTAGAGAGCATTTATTGGAGCCAGCAATTCGTTGACGTTTATGTTTTTGACATGTCTTGTTTGCTCCAAAGATCCTGTACTTTCACTCTCATTGGACACAGCTCCCCAAGCGAAGTCTGAAGGGTGGTAATGAAGAAATGCTATCATAAGTGTCATACCTAAATGGCATCTAAGAAACAGTACCTTGCGAGATGGAATGTGAAAAGATGTCTGTTGGCTCACCTGAAAACTCAGCTTGAGAAACAGATTTACTATCCAAACCAGAGATTCTTGACAAGCTGTGAAAGAATCTGCCAAAATCAGACAATTGTTTAAATAAAGGAAAATTTGAATTATGTCCTGAAACCTGCAACGTGCTATTCCAGGAGCCAAATAGTAAGGAAATACTGTTGAAGGTATACCAAAGCACAATACAGCAAACTGAAAATGCAAGCCACACACAGAGAAATGCATATACTGCTTGAAATTGTTGTTGATTGGAATGTGATGGCAAGCATCTTACAAACCGCTGTTGCCTGAAAACTGGAGGGAAGAAATAAAGACTGCAAATAAAGCATTTTGAATTTTGGAATTAAGGTATAAAAGTTTAGAAAAGAAAAACATAGGACAGATCTCAAAGTCCTTCCTTTCTTTTTCTTTTTTTCTTTCTTTCTATGGCACCAGAACATTTTTGAATAAAATATTTTCCCCTTTTTGCTCTTGGAGAACAGGTTCTATTAGGCCTTGAGACAGCATTTGATTCAGAATGGGAGGGACCAGGTCAATTTGATTGTGATGGATGTAAAGAATCCCTTGAAAATAAGGCAGAGCTTCCCAATGCCAGTTGTAACCTTCTAGAATGACTTTCAAAACCCGACTGTTTGAGGTTATCTGGTGCTACAAAGGGAAGTGAGGCCCTAAACCTCTGGTTAGATTTATGGGATTGCCATGATGGGGAAGTCCTGAGGGGGCATATAGACAGTCACATTTTTTATGTTGTACTTGTTTCTGGGAAGGTCTTCCTTTCTTCATTATACCTGCCTGCCACTATTTTTTGAAATATTGTTTGACTGAGCCTTGTTGGAATGCTTCTTCTGCTTCTTGAAATAAGAACCTTAAGTGGAAGAAAAGTTTCTTTTATATTTTGGAAAGGATAGTTGAAATATCTGGGTAAAGCCCTGAATTAACTTTGCCTTTTCATCAAATCCCTTAAAGCTCAAGTTCAATGGGGCAAAATGGAATTTGTCCTTACAATTCCAGTTTTATCCACTTGAAAAGAACAACACAACCAACCAATGTTGCAAGCATGCAGAGTGGTACAATATACTTTTAGTTCTAAACATTTAAGTTTAAAATTCACAAAAATCATTTGCAACATTCCTGCTGTCTCTCACTTCTGTTTCAGCAAGAGACATTCGTGAGCACTGCACTGATGACATTGTGGGTGTATGGTTTTGTCCTAAAGTGCAGGGTGCATGTAGCTGTCATCTATAGCTGCTGTAATCCATTATCTTCATTATGAAACTTAATTTCAGTTTTTGAAGTAAACTCCTTTATCTGTTTTTAACTATTTTAAGTTGCACACCATGCAGGGCAATCTTTTAGTTTACAAATTCTCTGGTGGCTTCCTAAAATATCTCCATTTACTATATAAAGACAGGACTGAGAGCAGGGAGATAAGAATGCCGTTATGATCGCCGATCAGAATTCTTCTTAGTGCAGTAGACTAAAACGCTTCATTTATATGCTCTTTCCTGCTATCAGTAGTACATGATGTGAGCCAACTGCAGGCTAAATAATTATCTCATTTTGCTCCCATGTGCAGAATAGCCCCATCAAAGAGCAGGACATGATGATGATAATCAAGGAAACAGAAAACGGTGTGCCTGTCATGCAGGGGCACACAAATGGCATTTTAAGACTTATTATTTTCTATTAAAAGGTAAAACAAAAAAATAGCTAAAGTATAGCAAAGTGTCTGTTTTGTCAAGCAGTTATAGTGAGTCTTGCATTCTCAGTAGGAGGATTTGCTGCTAGGTTCAAATAACCAAACAGTAAAAAACAATAGTCCTTTTACTGAGAATAAAGAAGATATACATTCAGCCGGGACTATAAACCTGTTGTATATTCCATCCATTGAAAAACGATGTTATCTCAGTCAAATGTTGAAGAAAATAGCAATAAAACAATGCACCATGCCTGGTAGTGGAAGTTGAAGCCATGTGTAGTTTTTCTGAATGTCCTTGTGTCGTCTGGACTGAGCTGCTTCTGTCTCCTGCAAAAGAATGCTTTTGTCCAAATAGTATCCTTGTGCTCTCAATCAGGTCCGTTAGCTTTTACAAATCTTTATTGACAGTTAAGCTCTGTGCTGGTGATTAAGACACTAGGATGTTGCTTTACATTTATATCTTAAGAAGGGTGTGTATGTGTGGGGTGGTAGCCACCTTGGGGCGTGTCAGCAGTGAAGTAACACTCCCTGGGGTGAGATACTTACAGTGATCCCCCACCCTTGATAAGTGTCTAGAGTTCCTGATTAGAATTATGGTTTCCAGTCTACATTTGCAGTTAGGGTAATACAGAATACAGTCTTTAAATATATTATTCATTTTAAAATTATTTTCCATTTGACATTCTGAAAACATTCTCAAAACAATCTTATGTATTATTATGGAAAAGAGAGAGACAGCGAGTAAAACTTGAGTACAAAATACCATTTACATTTGCAGGAGGTAACAGAGCAGTTCACAAGCATTATTTCCTTTTATTCCCTTTACATTTTTGCCATTGCTTTCACATTTGATTGCATCATCAGAGCTGCCTAAAATGATTATGTTGTCTAAGAAATTCATGCCGTTCGTGAATGGATTTCTGGATGCCAGTTTAGGTGTGTATTTATAGCCTTCAGTGTTAATGTCTGGTTTGTATAGGTGATGTCATGTGGAAAACAAAGGTTAAAAAATATGTGTTATAGGTGGAAGTGTGTTAAAGTGTATGAAAGAAAATTTGGCATTTTAATACAGGTGTGCAATAAAAATGAAATGGAAGTGAATATTAAAGAAAAAGAAGGACATTCCCTGTCTGTGAGTTTACTTAGAGCAGCATTTCAGTAGGGTGAGACATATGGAATACAGGATACATTTAGCTTATGGGCCTAGTGTACATACACATTTATGGTATCCTGGATGTAGCCTTTTGATCACATCTACATTTTTGTTTTCAAGGAATTGCTTGAAAGAACTAGTTAAAAGGGAATACCAAATACTTAACCAAATTCAGTTTGAAAATGATTCAAAAGGTTACTGATTAGGAGGGAATGAGGCTCGTTTGAATTTTGTGCTAAAGTTGGGGGAGATGATCAGGGTATGGGATACGTTTAGCTTGTGGACCAAGTGTTCAGGTTAGTGTGCGTATGTATACATGCCTGTATTGTGTACTGATTGGAGGACCAAGTGTTCAGGTTAGTGTGCTATGTATACATGCCTGTATTGTGTACTGATTGGAGGACCAAGTGTTCAGGTTAGTGTGCTATGTATACATGCCTGTATTGTGTACTGATTGGAGCCTCTTTATTGCATTTGCATGTTTCTTTAAAACAGCTTAGTTAAAGACATTGGTTATAAGAGAATACTGAATATTAATGTTAAAATAAATAAAATGCAAAATAAAGAGCCAAATAGCAAAATAATGACATAAAGATAAATAAGAAAGTACAAATTGTTTACTGATTGAGGCCAATATGAAGCTAGTTTGAAATATATACTGAAATTTGCAAGCGGACCACATGGTTCTAGTTAGCGTGTATGTGTAGGGATGTATTTTTATTGCATAAATGTAAGCAAAGGAGGGGTATGAATTTATTATGGAATGGTCAGATCAGACATACAATGGGTATTTTATACTAGGAGTAAAGTAAATCCATAAAAAGTTAAATATCAGATGTGAGGCATGCTTGGAAACTGAAGGGTGGGGAGGCATTGGATTAGCCGTATGGGGAGCCTTGTGCTTGTATCTTTATAAATAAAAAAAAATAAAAAAAGAAGAAGAATTACCATCCTTGGATAATTAGCTCTGTAACCATAAAAGACTTAGGGACTTACCAGGGCTAGGGATTACTCGTTGTCTTTATAGGGCTGGCTTTCATAGGACCAGAAATAAGATTTATAAAGCTAACATTAACCGGTGGAGATTATAAAATAAAAAATAAAATTAAAATAAAGGGGTGTGTAGCTGGAAGCACAAAGGGGAGCCATAATTCAGTGTGGTCATAGCCGGCTTTAGGCACCAGCGAACCTTGTGGTCGCTGGGGGACCCCAGTTCCTTGGGGGCCCCCAACCACAGCAAGTTATGTTATCCTGATATTTTGTAACATGTCTGTCAAACCAACAAAAGCTAGTACAGCTATCTTGTATACTTAAGAAACTAGGTCGATAATAACTCTTATTTGTGTCTCCTTTAAAATTCAACAATATCTCTGGTTATAGTAACAGTATTTTATCAGGTAACAGGCTTCACAATTCCATTAAATATTTTACCACTGATGTAGTGCCACAAACCCTACTGGTGGACATTATTTCCACTAAAACTAACAACATAGCCAGCATTAGGTACCTGCAATACCCATGGCTGCAGGAGGTCCTTTAGTCATCCTTGACTGTGTGGGTGCCCAACAAAAGCTGCTGCTGGTTGGGGAAAAATAAGGATTAAAATGTATTAATTTCACAATTATTGTCTTTAATCTGGACATGGCTGTGATATGACCCTTTTAGGATAAAGCTGATAATGGACATGAGCAAGATAAGCACTAGTGAGATCAATAGCCCAGAGTGACCGATCCTACTGCATACCTTCCTCAGGGATGGCTTTCTCTTTCATGGAGTTTTATAAATACTGGCAGAACACCCGATACTATAACTCTCAACTTCTTTGCCGAAGAATTCATCTTGGTGCCAAAAATAATAGCAGAATAAAGTCTCAAAATCAAGAACACACTTTAAATATTACTCTAATTCACTTAAAAAGTTAATAGAATAACAGCTATTGCATCAACATGCATTTTATAGACAATAAGTGTAAAATTCTGATGTCTGGATTTATTGACTGTAATTTTGAATGATTTACCAGCAAATCAAACTTTTTACAAAAGACAGAGCAAAATTATGAGCAAAATCAGGGAAGGTCTGTGAAATCAGGGACAGTGACATACATGCATTACTCCTCGATAAGGTAAATAAAAGTGGCTTACCCCTGCTGCTGTTTGATGACTGCTAAACAACAGTCACTAATGTGGTGTAGGAGTATCAGTGTTGCACAGTGTATTGCTATTTGCTGAAATAAGTACAAGACTAATATTGCTATGGCTTATACTTGTGTGTGCCTTTGTAAAAAAATCACTGATTTTATCTGTGCACACACCCAGTAATGCGACAACACATATGTTATTCTTGGTTATCAGTAAAAAATACAGCTAACAAGTAATTATATTTCAAAATTAAGGCACAAAATATATCATAAAACATTCCAACACTTAGGTCTTCTAGGATTCTGGTGGCCCATACTCTCTAGACTGTATAAATGAATACAGGAGGCTCTCTTAATCATCCTTGACTGTGTGTGTGTGTGGGGGGGGGGGCTCACAAAAGCTGTTTCTGGTTGGGGAAAAATGAGGAGAAAACATGTATTAATTTTCTGATCATGCTCTTTAACCTGAACAGGGCTGTGCTATGACCCTGTTAGGATAAAGCTGATAATGGCCACTGCTCCTGACTACACCCATTCTAAAACCAGCCCTGCTTAGATGTGTGTGTACAGAAAACTACTTTAGCTTACATGTGTGTGTGCGTGCTGGGGGGGCGGGTTGTGTGGTTATTACTTCTTTAATTTTCATCACTGTAAAACCTTAAAGGTGTGCACAGGAGATCAGTATAACTTATGTTTGGGCTAAGGATAGTGTGGTTAATGTTTGTTTTACTTTTCTGACACACCTCACAGGTGTACAAAAAGGATTACTACAACTTCTGTAGAGGCAGTGTACTGTCTAAGAGCAATGAAGTAGAATACATTACTGCGATCATTGTGTTTTTCACTTTCTTCACAATCCTACATCAAGGAATGTTTACTGGTGGCACCCTTTGGCAGCTATGGGTGAGGAGTGAGGAGGCATGCTGTGTATATGTATGTCAGCAGTTTCGTGAAATACATGACTGTGGCAGTTTGTACCTCTGATTTCATCCCAATCTAGCACCAGTGAGATACATAGGCAGTGACTGTCTTTTTTGGTGGAGGAGGTTAGGGAGGCTTGCAGTATTCTGGGCTAGACCTGTGTATCCTCACAACAATTGGCTTGTTAGCTTATTATGAGCTACTATTTTGTCAGCTTTGACCATTTATGCTTGGGCACAACTTAATATCTTCCCTGAAAAACAAAAAATAAAAATAAGACTGAAATTATTTTCTTACTCATGATTTTAGGTTAGGCCACCATTGGATTAAAAGGTTGGGAAAATGCTTTAAAGTGCATCCCAGAGCATCTATAAACCTATGGCTTCTTGGACCCTGTCTTTATTGCATTATTTCCTAAATGATTACTACTGTGTTGTGTTGGTTAGGAAAGGTGTGTTGAAAGGATGCCAGAAAAACTAAAGCTGAACAGAAACACTGAATTTATAGCTTTAATCATAACTTTTGTTTATGCCATCATTGGATGAAAAGGTTGTGTAAAAAGGAAAAAAAAAACTTAATGCATTTCTTAGCATATAGAAAGTTATGGGGCAGGATTCACGAAGCCTCCGTGTAAGAGTTATAACTCATACACGGAGGCTGCAGTTAAATGGAGTGATGTCAGCATGCTCTGCATATTAATGAGAGCATGCTGAATCACACTTAAGGCCAACACGGTCCATGTAAGACAGTAGGGGGCGTGTCCGTAGGCAGAGCCCTGTAAGCGGACACGCCCCCAGAAGAGGAAATGTACCCAAAGTAAACACCCACGACAGAGTTCACGGAAATGTGAATAAACAGAATACAACACATGCCCCCACAGACTATGAACAGAAAACATATAAATAAACATGTTTTATATATTTTTTTAAATTGTAAAAATGTTTAACCGTGAGTGCGCTTATGCTGGCGTGCCAGCGCAGCTAGAGTTAGCAGTCAGCGGGAAAGCATATAAGAACTAAATATGCAAAATAAGGCAGGAAGCAATAGCGTAGCAGTAGAGATGTTGGCTGAAGAGCAGGCAGTCATGGTTCGAGCCCCCGCAACACCAATTTTTTTTTTTGCAAAATAAGCAGGAAACAAGTCCCTGACAAATATGTACACATAAAACCACAATTTATGTAAAATGTAATGAAATAGCCCATTTATATTGAAGACATGTGAGGTAACAAAAGAATAAAAAATGCCAGATGTGCTCATAGCTGAGCTACAGTTTAACAGAGTGAGTGCATCTGCCCGTAGATGAGCAGTGGTTTAACTGGTGCAAAATGAGTGCCCATAACTGAGCAGTGGTCTAACACGCTAAATCTATGTGCCCCTAACTGAGCTGAGCGTAATATGCGTGCCGATAGCCAAATGAGGCTTAAACCAGCGTACCCTGTTTGAGCGGAGCTGCGCAATCAACAAGCTAACCGACGGGCAACGTTGAGCAAGCCGTATCAAAACTGCCTTTACACAGACACACCCCTCAGCATGTCTAGGCAGTCATGAAAAATAAAAAGCAGTGGCCAGGTTCAAACCCAGGATACTATACACCATAGTCAAGGTACAGAACCACTAAGCCATGACAGCAGTACCTAGAAATGCAATAATAGCTAATATATAGGAATGAATACAAACTACAGCATGACAATGCAGGTTTACTGAAGTTGATACAATTCCAAAATGGCCAATCACAGATATGTGTGGGAAAAACGGACTATATAAGCCCCATAGGCGGAATACACAACATAAACGATTGTAGAACTGACCTGCAGGCAGAATGACAGAAGTAGGAGAGGGTAGTTGCTTCCGAGCACAGAGGTGGGGTGTTGAGGAGTCCAGGTACATGGTCTGGCTCCTAGTCCATAATCATGAGGCCCAACTCATGCAGGGCCAGATCCTCTGGGGAGCATACAGGGCCGAGGCGTGGGACCGGTTGGCTCATGATCTCACCAGTGCCACAGGGATTCCAAGGACTGGTGAGCAGGTCCGTCACCACCATGCAGACCTGAAGAGATGCAAGCAGGACCAACTGAACCTTTGGATCCAGGAGGCCCGGCAAACACCCAACGCCCCACTACTGAGTAAGTAACATTTAATTATGCATGTAAGAAATTAAACTAGCTGATATTATGGAGATGTGTATTCCAATATTACTTCATTTATATTACAGCTGCAGGTGTCCATTCTGCCAACCGCAGAGCCTATGGCAATAGGCTGGTGCGGTTGCGCCACCAGGCAGGTCAGTAATCCACTACCAGTAACTGTAAAGAAATATAAAAGTATGACAGTCAGCAAAAGAATGCAGTGTAGTCAGTAAGAAATAAAATCTGCAAGTAACAGTGTGAAAGTGTCTGCAAGTCTTGCTTGATTACAAAAGTGTATTTCAGCCTGTAAGTTAAACCGAAAAATGAAACTGTCTGACATATATTCTGAAATAAAAATGCCCTACCTGTAAGAAAATAGTACACAACCTGCAGCAGGCTGAGAAGTATAGCTGCAGAAGATGATGAAATCACATGTGTGAAATATATACCTGTGGAAATACTGAAACATGACAGAAGTGAGACTGCTGGAAAGGATTGTAATAACTACAGGTAAAACATGTCAATAAAGCCTAGAAGTAAGTACCATCCTGAATAGTAAAATGAAAGCAAGTGAGAGAGTGTGAGAAAGTGTCATGAATCCAGCAATACAGTAGTAATAACCCTGAATAAAGTATACTGCAGTCAAGACAGAATGAAATGCATGTGAGATTCAAAACCAAACAGCGAAATCTGTTCAAAGTGTTGCTGCATGTGGAATGTGTATCCCAAAATCTGGATATGTTGCTCTCAGTCTGAAATATGCAGATAGGATGATTATCTGATATACCAAACATCCACACTTGTCTACAGCTATATAAAGCAAATGTAGCAAGATGATGTAGCTGAACAAAGCTAGATATGAATGTGTATGAAGAACACTAAAATGTATATTGATGTTGCAGTAACAGTCCTATCACCAAGTTGAAATAGTTATCATATAGGAAACTGTAGTTAGAACAGTAGTGTGTATATAACTGTAGCTATTAGAAATGTACAGCATATGTATTGTTATTCGAAGGTGTTAATATTACTTTCTTTACCCCACCCTATAACCACATATAACCCATTCCACGTGAAAATGGTATGTGCAATCACAATTAACATCCCTGGACGTTTGTCCTTTTGGGTCATATATATCTGCATGTCCGTTGATGCATCTGCCCTGTTCATACATCTGCACCTGATGGCCTGTTGCCATCAATTAACCCTGCATATTGTTGGACTGTGTATTTCTGTTCAAATTATGCATGTGTTATGCACCCTGTTCAATGGTGTGAATATCTGGGTGTTTGGTTAATGGGAATACTAATGCATGCTGTTACAACTAATTGTGAATGGTATTATATGTCACTAACCCAAACTGTCATGACATAATGCAAAACATAGGACGACAGGGAAGGCGGGTTCCAGTGGACCCACCTCTCCCACCTCAGCTGGCGAGTGCACCTGGCACTAGTGCCGAGTCCGGGCCCTCCTCCGGTGGCCCTGTGCCACCTGCAGGTGGAAGCGCTGCAGGGGATGGGGCTCGCCCCCCCTCTGCAAGTGTGGCCGGAGGAGAACCACCACTCACCCTCCATAGCGTCCGGACTGTGGTGCGTAGGGAGATTCGGGACTCTGTTCTTGAGCCCCTACGCCAGCTCGAGGCACTGGTGGCGCAACTAACGGGCATGCCTGTTGCCCCGCCTACACAGCCCCCAGCACAGCCCCGTCCTGGGCAGTGAAGGAACAGTGGCAACTGCCTATGGGTGGGGATATCAGTTCCACTGTTGCCATCTGTGGGCTCATGGGCTCTGGATATCCAAACCTCCGTACCCGTCAATTGTGTAACCCCCCCACACGTGTCATACACCGCCCCTGTATGCATCTTGTTTGTCTTGTCTGTTTACCTACCCAACCTACCTCCCCAGCTGTACCGACTTCCTTCACCTGACATACCACTCTCACCTGAAAAAAAAAAAAAAAAAAGGGCACTCTGTACCCACAAAAAATTACGCCCCATACATAGCTGCCCATTCCGCACACATGTCTGCTGGACATGGAACCTATCAATTACAATTGGCTGTACAACAAGTATTATTGTTGTCCTGACACCTCTCTCAGGGGTGGAAGGTTTCAAATGTCACACCAAATTACATACATATGCACAGCTGTTGCTGATGAAGAAATGGGCAGCTATGGGCCTTACCTACATCCCTCCTGCACATCCCAAGCTTGTTTCCCTACTGTCTTACCCTCTTTGTGACCCCTTTTTCACCACTTTCCTGTCTCCCCATTTTCTTTTCTTTCAAAGAAAATAGCGCAGGTGTGCACCAGAGTAAGCACCGTTAAGCGGTTGTAAGCAAGTGTGTGCTTGTGTGTGCGGAGCTAACCGCCAGTGTGCATGCGTGAGCTCCGCGCAAACCAGCACTAACCTGGTTACAACTGCTTAAAAGTGCCTTAGTCACTTTGATTGACAGGTCCTGTACTCAGTTCAAAAGCAAAATAAAATCCCACTGTCAGGCCCAAACCCAGGACCTTGGAAACACTAGTCTGTATGACCTACCACTAAGCCATGACTCTTATACAAAAACATTGTGCTAAAATAAATATAACATGTAATAGTAGGGATGAATGTAAAGGGAATATAGGATGTGTAGTACACAAAGCATGTCATTTAAAATTACTGTCAAAACTACTGGATTTCCATAATAGTAGTGTGTGAACAGAAACAGCCATGCTAGTTGGCAGCTTGTAGATAATAAGGTCAGTTAAAGTACATAGATATATGTATGCATATGTACATATATAAATATATATCTATATATAGGTGTAAGAGTCAATGTGCATACACACTTGCTACAGGGAACATGAGAGAGGAATGGAGAATTGTGAATATACAACACAGCCTGAAGCATGAGAGAGATACTAACCTTTACACTCACAGAACACTGTCCACAGCATACCAGCATGGTCCCCGCCCTCACAATCTGAAAGGGCAACGCCTATCCCACATACCCTTTTATAGCACTGACCTGAAATCACAGTGAGAACTGCAATCAGTACACAACTGGCTGTATGCAATTAGCAAATGCTGGCTTACAATTGGTGCAGAGGCCATCACATGGACCTATGCAGATACCACCAAAAGCATCCAGTGCTAACACTCCCCACATGCAATACATTCATTGCATTGTCTGTAAGCAGACAGAGGGAGAGCGAGAAGTGAGAGAGAGAGAGAGAGAGAGAGCAAAAAATAAATAAAAATCAGACACTGTGACTCTGTCACCCGAAGCTGTCAGCACTGACAGTAGCAGCAGCAAGCAGAAGCTGTGGTAATGCAACCAGCTGCGACAAACAGAGGTAATGCAAAGTAGCAGGTTAATAGTGTGCATACTGTGAACCCTCCAAATGTGTCATAGGTCTGTATCCATAGGTATGTCCATGTGATATGTTGTGTGTATGTAGTTCCACCAAAAGGGGATGACCATACATCACATGTCAATCAGTCATAGGCCATGATCCTGGCAGCATTTGTCTGTGCGTTGGCCCAGCAATGGCTGTAGTGACTGCTTTGAAAGGTCAGCCAGGTTCAAAAGTCAGGATCAGCCCATCCCAAAGGCACACTGGCTGGGAACAAGTGTCTGCAGGTACCCGATGTCACTGCATATGCATCCCATACTGCATAATTCCATAGCTTAGCAGACCAGGCCCATTATGCATATGATGTGGTAATTCCCAGGGTCAGTCGAGGTGCCCCCTTAGTGGTGTGGGACCACTGTTGCTGTATGCCACTGCCCAGGTACATATCCTGTAGTACAGCCAAGATAAACTATCAGTGTTATATGCGGTTGTATGTCCTCTCGGAGTGCCATTAGCACACATCCAGGGGTACCACAAGGTCACAGTGATGCTGTGTGTTCTCCTCTGCTGAGGGCGGCCCTCACCTGGACATGTGAGATGATAGGGAGGTTACATCCAGCTGGGATACATATTTTAAAGGTGGGGAGAAGGAGGGGGGATATGTGCACCGAACATGTCTGCAAGATTGTTGCCAATATCCGTGTGTTTGGTGAATGTTAAGTAGTTGTGGATTAACACAGAGCATATCTGAGGCATGTGGTCCATATGTGTAACATAACTATAGAAGGCCTTGTGGTCATCCATAGTGTTTGTGTCAATTTCCCTCCCAGAGTAGGCCATGGCCGTTGTTATGACGGACCGTAGCGTAGTACCAGTGCTGACCACAGATGCCTTCCCTTAATGTGAATATGCTCTGTCATGCAGTAGCCTCCTGCTATTGTTATACAATCTGCCTATGTCTGGGGTCCACCGGACAGGATGCCTAACCTTTGTGCATAGGGTCTGGGTTAGACATGGGTGTGCAAGTTCCATGCAATCCGTGGCATGTCCATGGTAAGCATTTGCAAAGGGGTCAGCAGTGTGGCTTGTGGCTTCCACTGGCCCAGTGTGCTGCATGGATACCATCTCAGTCCCAGCAAGTGAATAACTGTCTAATCACATACATATCAAAGTAGTCTACTATGCTGGTGGTGGTGGTGGGATATGTATATCCAGGCCGAGTAACGTCTGTCCACATCACAGTAGTGGACGGTGTCCCACATACAGTACCTTGGGATGAACCCCCAGAGTGAGGTTGTGCATTGCACCTGTCAGTGTTTGCTGACCGATGGGGCATGCTACTATGTTGTGTGGAATGTGGCAGGTATTGTTGCACATGTGTTGGCTGAGCACTGATATCTGGCCATGTACCTGTGTATCCACCACGACACACACACATGCAACATATGGGAGTAGTAGTATATCACTACACATGAGCATCATGTATAGTATGTGTGCCATATATTGCTGACATGGTCTGCTGATATCCTGTCTGTGTTCTCTTCCAGGGAGATAGCGCGACAGCGTAACCCTGCCTACTCTGTGGCGGAAGATGAGGAGATCCACCAGAGCCTGGTGTGGGAGTATGACATCCTGTTTTCCCGCACCAGTCAGAATCAGCAGGAGAGGGCCGCACTGTGGCAAGACCTTGTCCATAGGGTAAATGATATTGGCACGCATAACAGGACATATGAGCAGGTGCGACATCACTGCAGTGATTTAATCCAAAGTGTCCGGCAGCGTGCATCAGATATCCACAGGCAACAGGTCGCCACAGGAGGTGGGGTCGCCACACATCCCCCTCACCAGACATGAGGGGCTACTCCTAAGTGTTGTGGCTCCAGCCCCGGAACACCAACAGCAGTACACCTGCATTATGATGGAGGCTGGTTCCACACAGCAGCACGACATGGAGCGTGCAGGTAATATGCCATATGTACACCTGACTGTTCTGTACACTGTATCATATGCAATATCAATGGCACAGTTGTGCCCACTGACATTAATCTCATCATTTCTGCAGGTCCCTCCAGGGTTACAGCAAGACAGGCCATCCATGCTGGTGAGTGTGTTTAACATAACCTATAATAGTCCTGATAATGCTAATAACAGTAGTGTAACTCAGTACTGCTCTGTGTGTATACTGCAGGGTGTGCATGTGCGCATGTGTGCATGTGTGCATGTGTGCAGGTGTGCCTGTGTCCACGTGTGCATCTGTGCATGTGTGCCTGTGTCCACGTGTGCATGTGTGCATGTGTGCATGTGTGCCTGTGTCCACATGTGCATGTGTGCATGTGTGCATGTGTACGTGTACACGTGCATGTGCATGTGTGCATGTGTGCATGTGCCCATGTGTGCATGTGACCACATGTGCATGTGTGCATGTGTGCATGTGTCCATGTGTGCATGTGTCCACGTGTGCATGTGTGCATGTGTCCACGTGTGCATGTGTCCACGTGTGCATGTCTGCATGTGTGCATGTGTGCCTGTGTGCATGTGTGCATGTGTGCCTGTGTGCATGTGTCCATGTGTGCATGTGTGCATGTGTGTATAAGTGCATCACTGGTAACAATGTCTGGAGACTGTAAACTGTGTTTCCTGTCTTCATCCCACAGGTTCTGGGGCTGCTCTGGTGACCTGCAGCAGGGAACCTGAATCCTGTGCCACGGCTACTGGTAATGATGATATTTGTGTAATGGTACAGGAAGGTGTGTCAGGGTCTGCCATTGGTCAGCCAATTGACAGTACACAGCTGTCAACCCCATCATTGCACACAGTCATCCTGCCTGTACATCCTTTGTCACCATTGTCCCTAGGTGATGGACAGGATACAGTGGGCATAGACCAGGGTAATGTGGTACCTGTGGCACATGCGTCCCCACACAGCAGCCATGGGCAGGGTCCTCCGATGGTACCACACAGACAGTTGCCCATGGGTTCTCGTGGGAGCATCCGTGGGTGCACTGCCTCTGGCCGACGTGCCCAAAGAGGTCTGTCAACCTCAACTATGTTTTGGACTGTCATGCAGGCACAGTCACGTATGGAAAGGTACACCAGACAGGGTCTGAGGGAGCTGAGAGCATGTCGCACAGCCATGACAGACAGTATGCGTGACATTGCGGATGCTATCCGTAACTTCACCGATGTCATAGACAGACGTTGTGGGGACATATTACAGCAGTTCCACAACCAGATGTCCATGAGCCAGGGCAATGGTGGGCGTTTGGGCGGACGCGTGGCCGTATGCTGGCAGCAGCAGCAGCTGGCAGTCGGCGCGACAACAACAGGCTCACGATGCCCCATAGTGCCAGCAGCAGCCCCAGCAATGCTGGGTCTGTGCTGTCATCGAACGCCCCAGGAGACCACGTGCACGTGGCTCTAGACAGTCCCAACAGGGACTTGTGTCCAGTCAACACACTCCGCTTCTGATGGCAGTACCCAGTCTGGCTTTGTACTGGATATGGTCTGTAGCACCCCTGCCAGGCACAGGTACTGTGTCCGTGCACAGACACTGATCTGTATGGCCTGCCAGGTGCAGTCTGTGGCTGTCCACAAACCCCTGTATATGGCAGCCATGAGGTGGAACTGTGTATGTGCATACACACATGTGAAATGTTAACACCTAGGGCAACCACATACATGCACACACTGCACCAACACTGCCCCACCCTGTACTGCTGCCCCTCACCAACACACATTCACACACATGTCAATTGGTGGTATCAGTGGCTGACTCAGGCATACCTAATCCACACCCTGTGCATATGATGACACTGTGCCACCTCCTGCAATCTCCAACATCATTGCGGGAACAGGTAAACACGTTGCTGATGCACAGGGTGACTACATAGAAGTGTATTAGTAGTATCATGTTGGGAACAGTACAGTGTGCTGCTATGACTGTGTGTTTATCCCAGCATGCCTGCTGCAGTAACTGTATGAATGTCCTGAATTGTTATCTGCACCCATAGTACATACCAAAGTATAACAGCTGCACATAATTGCATGCCGGTGGTAAGGTTGTCAACAGATAGCCGCATACATGGGTAGCACAGGGGAAAGCTAACGCAAGTAGTGATATGCAATGGTGGACATGTACAGTAATGGTGTCAAGTTGCCCACAACGACTATGCCATGTGGATGTTCGCACATGTAGATATGTGTGCAGTACCAATGTAATCCAAATCACAAATAAGTATGACATAATATCGGTTCTACCATGGGCGTCTGCTCGTATTCCTGGGTACATGTTGATAGTGCCTACATATTTGCATTGTTACTTACTGTTATTGTTACCTCTTCTTTGTTGTATAATGCACTACTTCCAGCCCTGATTACTGTAGCTTTGTTTGCATGCATGTTCGCTTGGGGTCCCTGGAACACTGCTTACACCTGCAATGCAGAGTTACAGTGCTTCTGTAGACTTCTAGTGACATCTGCATAGCGTACGCTACGTATGTCAACTTTACACATGACAGAACGTCACTGTCTGTCCTGTATGCATGTACGTTGCCTGTGACACATTGCACACGTCTTACCTGGCATTTACCCACGTGTGCAGTCATATATGTCAGTGCTATGAAACAGTAGTGGTACACCCACACATACACACCTTCAGTATGTTGTTCCCCATTGGCCCTATGTGTTGGTGCTCACCATGGCAATCACACTACTAGGGTAGCATGTGCAAAGGTAACCTGTGAATCGCCTCTATGGTCCAGTTGTGGTTTAAGTGAGTCATGTGCCATTGTCACAGCTGCCACATGTATGCAGTCAGCCATCACCCTTGGCCAGGAATGTACAACACATGTGTGGGATGCCACCACACAGCCAATCTGGGGACTGGTCTCTCTGAACCCAGTAATGCCATACCCTGTCAGGTGGCATGTCATATATACTACGTCCAGGACAAACGTCAACCCCAATCCCTGCTGCTACTATTGATAATACCCCTGAAGATGTTCCTGATAGTTTTGACCAGTTCTTTACTGAGACATTTCAGGCCCTAGCTAGCCATCTACCTCCTAGCTCCCCTGGTCCTGAAAGTAGCACCCTAGAAAACTACTTGCGTCCAGCTGCCAACCAGTCGCCACTTCACTTCTCTGTACCTTGATTGTAACAGTGAAACCCACTACACTTTCTGCTGATCAACTCCCTGCCGAGTACCTATCAAAATCAGATGCTGCTATCGCTTACCCCGTCTCAAAGGTAATCAAAGGAACCATGTTAGAATCTAACTTTCCCACCATCTGGAAAATGTCATATGTAATCCCACTTCACAAAGGAGGCAGCTCTACTGAAGTCTCCAATTATAGGCCAATAGCTATACTCTCTCCACTTGCAAAGATTATGGAAACTTTCATCATAGACAAGTCATGCACCACCTAATCCAAACTCGCATTATGGCAGACACTCAGCATGGATTACGTCCTCATCACAGCACTACGTCAGGCCTCCTAGCCTTTACTAACACCATAAGCCATACTTGCAACAATAATTATATATCCGCAGCCCTCGTTTTGGATATTTCAAAGGCATACAATATGGTTGATCACCAACTTGTACTCCACACCCTGCAAAGACTGTCTAGATACTGGAGCCTTCCAATGGTTTCAATCCTACCTGCATGGTCAACAGCAGGCTGGCCTCTGGCAGAACAAACACTCTAACCTTCTACCTAACACCCTCAGAGTACCACAAGGCTCTATACTAGGGCCCTTGCTGTTCTCCATCTTCATTAACGACCGTTATACTGTCATCCCAAAAGTCAGCTGTATCCAATATGCTGAATACTCTACTCTGATCTGCTCAGCCACATCTCCAGTAGAGTTATGGTCAGCTACCCAGACCACCTTTAATACAATAGCAAACTGGCTTTCTGAACATCGTCTGATCCTAAATCCCAATCAAACTAAACTGCTGTTATTTCACCAACACGTAGGTCTACCACTTTCACCGTTACCATAACATCAACTGATGGCACAATAATCTCCCCTGACCCATCTCCGAAACTATTAGGTGTCATCATAGACAATAATCTCAAATGTGACATACATGTTAACCAGATTATCAAAGCCATCAATAGAAAACTAGGGTCACTTTACAGAATTAAAGCCTTCCTAGCCCCTCCAGCTAAAGGTGCCATAGCTCGCTCACACCTTGTTTCAACCCTTCTGTATGCATCCCTCTACTCGAATATGAACAAGACTGTCCTTAACAAACACTCAATTTGCTACAACCACATTGCCAGGTTTGCCACTGGGCTGCCTTTTAGGACACATCATTGCATCAATCTAAATCAGCTTGGTTGGCTTGCAATAACCAGCCTAATACAGTATAACCAACTGATTATGGCCTATAAAATCCTCTATAATCCAGACAATACTCCTGCACTTCAAATATTATCACCCCTATAACAATCCTAGACCACTTGATCCTCTAACAAAGTACTACTTCAGACTAGCAAGTTTAATAACACAGCCGGTGATTCTCTCTTTGCAAACCCTGTAAGTAGATCCTGGAACTCACTTCCAGCTGATATTACCCTACTGTCCACCTTAGGTCAATTTAATAGTAGACTCAAACAACATTTGTCACTTAACTGGCTATGTCAATGTATCAAGCCTGGCTAACTCGAATGTGTAACTTCTGTGAACCACTTTACTGTGTAATTTTAATTTAATCCTGACTTGTGCTCAGGTCTAACATTAACCTGTGGAACATGTTTGACTTGCTTACTTATGTAATCTCTGTAAATAATCTGTTTGTAATATGTAATGCTAGTATTATGTAATGCTGTATCTGCTACCCTCGTAGCTTGTCTCCATGGGCCTCCCCTGGAAATGGACATGCATCCAGTTGGGCTATCCCAGTCAACAAATGTAGGATAAATAAATAAATCAATACAATATATTACAGTGACGACAATACCAGTCAGACATTGACACACACTGACAGCATGCTGAACACACTGGGGCATATGTGGGGACTCAGAATAGCAGCTTGCCTGGGCATCACACACCTCTGCAGCTGGCACACAGGCATATGTTCCATCGGAACAGAGCACATGCCACACATGGCACGCACATCCCCTGTGCCACACACTCACAGCCTGTAGGGCTACACAACACACCTGCTACAGACGTGTCAGGTACCTGTCTTGTGTGCTGCACTGGGGTCCCGCTCAACAGGCTGTATCTGGTGAAGGTCACAGTGATATGACTCAGGGGCACTATGGTCCACCACAGCACACATGCATACAGGTCAGTCAGAGGCATGGACAGATATGACTCACTCATTGACCATGCCAGTGTGGCTGCCTGAGACATACCTCCCTGGACTACATGATAGGGAACATAGAATGGATCTCTCAGCATGTGGCACAGGCCAGTATGAGCCTGATGTTGGCTGCCAACATACCCTCACCAGGTATTCTACCACTATATGTGGGAAGGGTGTTGTATGTCTACATTATGCTCAGTCTCCACTGTCATTCATAGGGTATCCACTGGCTGTCAACGTGTGCTTACATGCTAGGGAAGCCACAATGATATGCACTGGTCATCTTGCACGTGACACCCATGGCCCGATGTATAATGGCAAAGCTCCTTGGTACACACATACTGCCTTATGCTGCAGGACATGGTTTACATAGCGACCTCCATGGGTATCACACAGGTTTGGACACTAACAGTGCTGCTACACAACAACAGCAGTGTACACCGGAAGATGCATGCACCAGACACTGCCCTCAGCACGGTGAACTGCAATGTCTGTGCAGTACCAGATTCATGATTCATGGCTCACAGGTGTTACCCATCACTGACAGGTTATGCCCCATACCATGCCTGTCGTCCCCTACACATGTAACACACATGGATAGGGGTGGTATCCCAAGGTAACACAGATACACACACCTCCAGGTTGTTGGCACAGCACAAACCATCAGGGCCTACTCATGTGCAGCTGACAGTGTGTCGGACTGCCATCTGGTTCATAGTCTGGCACACACAACCCTCACATACACAGGAAGACCACCTATCCTCCATAACAACACCGGCAATATGACAGTCTCATGAACTGTGTTTATAAGGCCGTACTGCATCCAGCCAAACATTGTGTGTGAGCATTACTGTAGCTACAACACACTAGTTGAAGAGTTCACAGCATGTGGTCACCGAATTGCAGTGGAATGACATGTTACCACTACCACAACAGGTGGGAACATGCAGCACCTGTACATCGACTACATGTACACTATATGGCCCAGACCAGATGTGTATCCCCTGCTGTAGGTCTTTCACCATAGACACCCACACTGTATAGGGACATACCACGCGGACCCTGCACAGTAAGACACAGTCATATTGGTATACATTGCAAATACCATTTATCCACACGAAGCATGTGTCAGACATGGTAACTACTGCAGGTCACAGGTATTTATGTGTATGTGTCACACACATACATCATGTGTGCAATGCCATTGCTGGTTTAGGCAATGGCATGCATTGTTATGTACAAACACCCACACAAGGTCATACTGTGTGACACAACCACACGTGACAGTTGTGGGTTACCAAAACATACCTATCTGTACTCTGACAATGGTTATAGACACAGTAGCAGAGCACACTATTGGTATTACTAGCCAACTAGCCCTGTTTGGCTGTGCTGATAGTGTGGTGACATCCCCTGTGTTTACTGGGGGAGTATGCAGCATCTGGTGTATTGTAGTATTTGCCAAAAGGATCTGTTCTCTCACACTTGCATTTACACACACCCTACTATCCCCACACACATGCACACTTGCCATTTGCAGGATTCATTCCCCTACCTAACTAAGTCATGACACGTGAGAGAGACGCATTAGCAAAGCGCACTATTTGGTTTACTAGATAGTTCCTCTTCTCTGGCTATACTTATAGGCTGCTGACAACATCAGTATTTTGAAAGGGTAATGTGCATCAGGTAGTGTGATCTCCTGATTGCCAAAACTAACACATTTTTCATACGGAAATGCACACACACGAACTCCCCACATCCAAGCACACACACATGCCATTTACAGGTTTCAAACTCCGACCTAATTACATTACGATACTCGGGAGAAACGCATTAGCAGAGTGCGCTATTCACATTACTGGGAGGTTTCCTTTCTCCTGATGTACTTATAGGGTGCTGACATCATCTGTGTTTAGAAAGGGGAGTGTGCATCCTGTAGTGTGTTCTCCCAGTTGCCAAAAGGGGGATTTTTCTCATACATATTCGCACATACACAGTAACCTCTCTCATCCAAACACACACACTTGCCATTTGAAGGATTCAAACCACTACCTAACTATGCTATGACACTCGAGACAGACGCATTAGCAGAGCGCGCTATTCGCATTACTGGGAGGCTTCCCTTCTCCTGCTGTACTTATAGGGTGCTGACATCATCTGTGTTTAGAAAGGGGAGTGTGCATCCTGTAGTGTGTTCTCCCAGTTGCCAAAAGGGACATTTCCCTCATACATATTTGCACACACAGAGTAACCTCCCTCATCCAAACACACACACTTGCAGAATTCAAACCACTACCTAACTATGTTATGACACTCGAGACGGACGCATTAGCAGAATGCGCTACTCGCATTACTGGGAGGCTTCCCTTCTCCTGCTGTACTTATAGGGTGCTGACATCATCTGTGTTTTGAAAGGGGAGTGTGCATCCTGTAGTGTGTTCTCCCAGTTGCCAAAAGGGACATTTTCCTCATACATATTTGCACACACACAGTAACTCCTCTCGTCCCAACACACACACTTGCCATTTGCAAGATTCAAACCACTACCTAACTATGTTATGACACTCAAGACAGACGCATTAGCGGAGCGCGCTATTCGCATTACTGGGAGGCTTTCCTTCTCCTGCTTTACTTATAGGGTGCTGACATCATCAGTGTTTAGTAAGGGGAATGTGCATCCTGTAGTGTGTTTTCCCAGTTGCCAAAAGGGACATTTCTCGCTCACAGCCTTTCACACACACAAACCCCACTCACCCACACACACACACACACTGAACATTTGCAGGATTCGAACCCCTACCTAACTATATTATAACACTTGAGGGAGACGCACTAGCAGAGCACACTATCCGAATTACTGGGCATTTGTTCTGCACCTGTAGTATTTCTAGAGTGCTGACATCTTTATTTCCACAGAGGTATGTAGATGTAGCACTACCTGTCAGGTGGGGGATAGCATATATATGCATTTGCAGCCACCTACGTCAGGGTCAGATATGCACATCGCACTGGCAGGTTATGTTCTATACCATGCTTTGGGACCACAGGACCTGTAACACACAACACAACCAGTCCAGAACACCACACCCACATCCAGGACACACACTTAGCTTCCCTGGGAACAGTGCCAGGATATGCAGGTATTCACATACACCATTTCAGTTGTTAACATCAGGTACAGGCATATTGTGTGTGAGAACTACTCAGGCCTCTACCACTTTACCCTACAGCCACTACAATTTGTTGGTCCATGTGCTATGGCAGAACCACACACCACAGCCACATGGGTGAATACATATTGCACCTGTCCATCTGCAACGTGGGTACTCACTGTTCCACACCAGAGGTAGACCACCATTGTTGATATCTGACCATGACCACCTTTCCCTGGACATCCATATCTCATCTCCACCCCCAGGCAAGGTTGTCACTGCACACAAACTGTGTTTAGCACAAGCAGACTCTACACTTGTGTAGACTGGGGTGGATGACTTCAGAGGGCCCATGCTGGAGGACTATACTGGCCACTCAGCATAATCCTTGACACTTGCATCCTATGAGCATGTGTACAGTTTGCATTGGTCATGCTATCCCACATATACCCATGACTGCTCCACAACAAGACACCTGTCAGCTGTACACCGGCCATATATGCGCCGTTCAACAGACAGAGTGACCTAATACATTGCAGAGCTGTAGCCCACAGAGGGAGGACATCTGTGGACGGTTCCAGCACGGGACTTCATTCACACATACTCATTACAACACAGTGTTGACAGTGGAATCGTCCAGAGAATGCAGATAGGGCTCCCCTCAGTCTGTTATTGACGGACACCTACTGTCAGAGATCCTCGGCAACCCTCTCACAGCACACACCGACAACATGGCTGTGGCTTAGCACATTCAATCCCTGAGACCTCCACGGTGCCCTGCTTGACAGAGGCACAGCTCACTAGCCTCACATGTTGCCTTCTGTGACCTACTTTACAGTGGCACGGTAGCCTACTATCCTGGGGATGCAGATGCCAAGCACACTCTGGCTGAGCTGTCATTCCCTGGGGCAAGAAGCCTAGTATTGACCTCTACACCCATATGTTCAATTGTCGGATGCACAATATTTGTTGTGCTGTTCTACTGTTTGCAGGTCTTTATTGCCATAGCATTCCCTGTTCCTATGACCAACTTGTGTATCTGTGGCAGATGTTTGCATATGACAGCGATCCACTATATCACTTATGTCTCTGTGGTCATTTACTGTGTGCACTGGGCTGATTGCTGTGTTGTGGTTGGTTCCAGGACTGACACGTACAAATACCAGATATGTGTGGCCAACTGCTACACGGAGATATGGCCTAAGTGTGTGAGCATGCCCAGTTCAGCCTTTCCATGGCATGTTGTCTGACATATGCCTCATTTATCAAAGTGTGCGAGCATGCCCAGTGTGAGCTTTCCATATGTTGCACTCTGAAGTCCAACACATATTTGGGTGTGTGTGACCTTCGACATTATCGCACGTTTATGATTGTGTGCTGGGTGTCATGTTGTGTACTAACTGGCCAAATGCTTCATGTCTGCCACAACAGGGATTATACTGTGCCTGCAGGAATTGCATGGGATACTTTGCAGACAGTTCTCAACATACTTTCATAATGACCTAACACTGTAGTACCGTATAGTGTACTGGTTCGGTAATTTCACTGTAGTGGACAGTATCCTGGGCTTTAGTCCTATCACTGCTTGACATCTTCATAGTGAGCACAACAGACTGTGTAGGGGCCAGTTGTGCACATCTGACCATGTTGCAATATGTTCAGATATGGACTACCTACACCAGGCTCGTCCAACATTGCTAGTGTATTCCACAACATGGGTGGACATTGGCAAACACTAGCCATGTTCCGTAGGCCATTTCTGATGGTAGTCACAGGGTGTGTTTGTCCTTCGACACACATTGTAACTGGAGTTTGCCATTACATATGTCATGGTTGGTATACTGTGCCTCTGTCTACCTCTGACATAACAGTGATACCCAGGGTAGCCTACCATCTCCCATACACTCATCAGGATGCCTCTTGAGGGGTGTCGATATGTGGCACTCTGGCTGACCTGTACCAGGAGTTTACTGAAGTGTGGGGGTGCCTTCTGTGTTATGGATCATTCTGGACAGCTTGTCCTATGTATGTCAGTGCTGGGGTTCAGGTCTCTCATGTGCATAGCTCACTGCCATTCAGATTGTACAAGGTGCAACATGTTCATTCATTCCAGGTTGGACATGGCTTCATACATCAGGCACAGCTTTCTTGTAGCTGGGAAGGATGGCGGTGTGTGGGGCTGCAGTTTGTTTACTCAGGCAACACATGGCATCTGTTCAGGCTCTTTGCTACCCCTGGTGGGGTACTGTTGTGGACTTTATAGTTGTTGGAGGTGTCTGCTGCGGTATATCCCACAGGGGCTATTGTAGTCAGTTGTGATGCTGTTGGAGGATGGCTGCAGCGCCAGAGTGAGTTCCCCTTATCTACATCTGCCAGCCTGTTTGGGTGGGTATATGGTACATGTTTCTGTGAACACTACAGACACATGTTTGTCCAGTACAGGATATTTATCACCTTTTGTACCCAGGTCTCACATTACATGTTAGGTGCCTCATGGGTTAACACCTGTGTGGTAATTTGTGGGCACTTACTGTATATCCACGGTGGTTGTCTATACACAGTTCTGTGATTAGCTTGCTGACATGGCTATGGCTACAGTTGTCTGTTTGTAGGTGGCCCTTTTGTGGGTTGCTTGTGTCAGCTGGGGGTCGGATATGGTGGGCTGTTTGTCCTCCTCTGCATACATGCTCAGTCACAGTCCTTCCATGTTGGCCTTTACCTATGGGACATGTATACAGAACGGGGGTGGGGGGGCCAAGACCAGGCCTTGTGGGATGCCACTCATATCCGCTTTGTAGTCTGACATGGATGTGGCATGTCTGACCATGTCAGTTCTGTCCTTGGTCTGCTATGCAACCCCTCTACTGACATAGGGGTGTATATTTAAGCTGGTGAACATATCCATACTGAACATGTACGGTATTGTCTAGAAGCATGTGCACGGTCCAGCTACGCTGTGTGGACCACATAGCCCTCATCAATGACCTTAATGACTGCTTCAAATGGGTCAGACATGTTTAGGGGCCGGTTCTGCAGTTACAACAGCCACAGTGTGTAGGGTCCAGTATCAGTAGGTCCACATTAGCCTTCTGTCTGCGGTACATACTGATCCTTTCCATAGCTGTGCAGAACAAGCTTGTCAGGATCCTGGGGTGGTAGTTTGGAGTATCCATTCAGGCAACACCTTTGTTGTGATGGACCACTGTTGTTGTACACTGCTCTTTGGGTATATATCCTGTGGTAAGGCTGACATTGGCCAGTAGTGTGATTTTGCATTCCATTACTCTTGGGGTCCATGTTGGCCTCAGCACAGGACACCATCACATACCTTTGCTGCTGTGTGTTCTGCTTTGCAGATGATGGCTGTTACCTCAGCATCTGCAATGTCAGGGGACCATCTGCTGGGATAGGTATTTTGCACTCGGGGGGGGGGGGTGTTTGCATTGCACCTGACAGGTTGTATGTTAGCAATATGTGTGTGTGTTTGGTATGTTGTTTGTAATATCTGTGTGATTCGGAGCATATCTGTGGATGCCCAACATGGTTCCTACCATCAGTTGGGTAAGCCTTGTGATTATCCTTAGTGTCCTGTACGTGTTGTATCTTCATAGCTTCATGAGTTCATAGTAGGCTAGACACCCTAGGCCATTAGTAAGCCTAGCTAGAGTGTGTGTGTCTTTCGCCACCCCTTGCTATGTTCAATTATGGCCATTTATGAGGTTCTTCACTGTGCCTCTGTCTGGTCGTAACACAGTGGGGACCCCCAGTATACATGTACGGTCATCCATCCACTTGGCAATATTCCTGTTGAGGAGTGTCAGTGAGGGGCTCTGCCTACCATGGATTGGGATCCTGTTTCTGGGTGTGGGGAGCCTATGGGTTATGCATCTGTCCCTCCAGCACATCTTATTTCATTATGTGTTGAGGCTGACATCTGTGACTCTCACAGCTCCAATGGCTTTGATTTCCTGTGGTGTAGCATGTCCATTACTCCTGTGTTGGACATTGCCTGGTACAACAGACATATAATGCCTCTGTGTAGGCAGTGTGTGACTGCAGTCAGCTGGGGTGTCTACAGCCAGGCAGCATATGACATATATTTCACACCCTTTAGCCTGTTGGTGGGGTAACTATGAGGTCTTCCGAACCGCTGCAGGTGTCACGTATGGTACATCCCATATGAGTCATTGTACTAGATTATGGGTCTGATAAGGGAACAGTACAGCAGCACAGTGACCTCTGTTGATGTTGGTGTGAATCCTTTCATGATATGGTGTCCAGTATCAACAGTCTTCATAGCCACATTGGCATTGTGGCTGTCACATGACAGATTAATGTTGACCTGTGTCCCTAGGTCCCTGATGACTCCTTGCATACATAATGGTTTGACACCTATGTGGTACTTTGTGTACCTTGTCTGGTATTTGGTGGGACATCCATACTGTCCAGTGTCTTCGGATGTCTGGGTGGGGTTCTTGTGTGTGAGAGTGTGGTCTGTCGCATGCTACAGGCTGTACAGCAGTTTTGACTACAGTTATGTGCACATGGGTGGTGTCCGCTGCTTTGTGCATTGTCAGTTACCTGGCTATATGGGTGTCTGTGCTGCATATGGATACTCCCCTCCTTTGATGTCTTGGTGCAGGTGTTGGGGCCATAACACATGGTATGTGGTATAACCTAGTAGTGCTGGTGTGCTATCACTAGGCCTGCAGCAGGCTTCTGTCACTGGACAGGCATCAATGTTCTCCATAATGGGAAGTGCCTCAGGGGCATGCATATTGCAGTTTACACATCTGGCATTGGTCAGCATTACCCTTATGTTTCCTACCACTTATGTTTTCTAGGGTGGTGGGTAGTCTTTTTGGCCTTGCCTACATACAGCTCTATGGAGATGGCAAAGGTCTTATCCAGTATCCAGACACACAAGGGTAACAGCTGACAGCCACCCCTGTAACAGCAGCATGGCTTGTCATGCTTGACATCTCAAGCAGACACACATTACACCCTCTTGGACTGACAGCTGTAACTGTGCCAACTGTTAAACATGAGCATTCTGTGTTTGTACTGTGGCATCATTCTTGGTGAGGGTTGGATGCTGCACACAGCCAGTGTCATCCCGCCCTGGGGTACATACTCGGAGGGACCATCCATGTCTCATTTGATGTTGACCAGGGAGGTACATCTCAGGTAATTCACACCAGCATGGACATTGAGTGCATCATATTTCTGCTTGCTTTGGGGTGACCTGCGTACTTGTGTTAAGTGGCATTTTGTGGCTACCTACAAGCAGCTTACTCTACCCTTTCCCTTGTTCAGTCTGGTGAGTGGGACAGCTGTGTGTCTGCCTATACAGACACCTATTACGACTGTATCAGGCATGTTGTTTCTCCTTCGGGCCTGTGACTGTTTGGCACACCAGCTTCGCGTACTATTCATTGCATGTGCTATGTTTGAAGGTTGTGGTTGCTTGTGATCTACTTTGGAGGCATCTGTTGGTGTGGTGTATTTGTAATTAAGGCCTCCGAGAATATTTGTCTGTGTTTATGTGTTTGGTTTACAGTTGTGGTAGGTCTATGTGGGACTGGGTTTGTGGTGTATGTGGTTATCTTCTCCTCCTGACTAGTGTTGACAGTACTGAGTTGTTGGAGTTCAACCTCTGCTTTGGATACATGGATGCATCTATCACATATGTTTGTATTTATTGGGGGTGTTGTGGTTGTCTGTGTACTTGGTACTGGCGTCACATTGCCTCTGGATTCATAGATTATACTTGTTGTGGCTGGACTTAGTGGATTGTATGTGTGGACATATGCTGTTGCCATACTACTGGTCAGTGATTACTTCCCTTTTTATGTTTGCTCTATCATGTGGTATCTTCCTCATTCTCTTGCATGGTTTGGTAATGGCTGGAGGCCAGCATGCCAGATGCCTGCGTGTATGGCATTGTGTGTTGTTGTTATTTGTGATTGCATACTCCAAGCATTCCTGGCTGTGTTCATGGAATGCCTGTATAACATGTTCTGTGGTGTGTCCCATATTCTGCACTTGCACATGGCCTTTTGTGGATTCAACATCGGTTTTGAGGGCCGCAACCTATACTTTACACATGTTTTTCACTGTGGTATTCTGGCCAGGGACTAGGGTCAGGGTGTGTATATCCAGTGTGCTTACTCTATGGTCTGGTCTTACCAGTGAGGGGTACACTTCTCATCTTGCCATCCAGTACCCATGTTGCTGATTATCACATCCAGTATGCTTACCCCTCTTGTGGGAGTAGTACATTGTTCCTGGGCATTTTGGTTTATGGAATCTGGGTAATTTTCTCCTACTGTGTTGGTGCTAGTACAATGCTACCGGTGTATGTCTGGGTATTTTCAGTCGGGCAATATAATGTGGTTTGGGGGGCTTGATATATTCATGTATTCCGACATAGGCCAGGTGCTGTTCCTGGTATTAGGACAGTGGTCTGCAGCAGGCTATATACTGCGAGGCAGTTTTAGCCATTGGTATTTGACCATGGATATTCCATGCTGCTTCTTGTTGTGGTACCAACATGGGGTGTGGTTATCCTTGCCATTTCTTGCTAGTCACCCTCCTTTTGTAGCTTGTTCCATGTTTTGCGGCTGTACAGCACAGTATGAGGTGTGACCTGGTAGTGTTAGGGTGCTGATGTGAGCCTTGCCCAGTTCTCTATTACAGGACTGGTATCTACATTCTCCTTACTGTGTGTGTTTACACTGCACACATCTTGCTGTTTATACATCTGTCATGGGGTAGTATTACATCTAGGTTCCTATCCCTTGTAGAACCTATGAGGTTGGGTTTGTGTTTTGAGACTTACCTATTCCAGGGCATGCTGTGGGTACTGACAGCCTTTGCCAGTATCCATGGGGCATGGCATGATAGGTCCTTGCCATCCCTAGCAGGTGGTGCATCATGTCAAACTCCGCATATCTTCCCAGCCTGTAACACATTGGCTCCCCTTTGACTGACTGTATTACTTCAGCCAATTATTGTACTTGATCTTCTTGTCTTCATAGTGTGGCATCATGCTTGGTGAGGGTGAGATGTTAGGCAGGGTCTTCATGTTTGCATATACTAGATGGTGTTACATTGCTTAACACATGGCAATCATGCCTCAGGTGGTGCTGCAGGGCTGCCTCTGTTGGATGCACATACTACACTCCCTGTACATGTTTGAGAGCAGGTTGTGTCATGTTAGGCATCCCTGTTACTATATGAGTGAGTCAGAGAGGGGTATCATTCCCAGGGTTCCTACTGAGACAGTGTATGTGCTATGCGTTGCCTCTTTGCCAAGGCCAGGGCATACTGGGCACGCCTCTTTCTGCCTACTGGGGCAGGCTCAGGTTGTTCCTCCTCCAAGTCACGCTCTGCCTGTGATGGCCTTGGCAATGGTGGGGGGCTGTTTGGCCCAGCCCTATGCTGGTCCTGCTGCAGCTGTTTTCACAAGATCATATTATGTAGCATAGCACATACCATGACAATTTGGGTACATGTAGTTGGTGTGTACTGCAAGGCTCCACCAGATGTGTCCAGACACCGGAACCATGACTTGAGCAGCCCAAACACACGCTCTATCACATTACGTGTTTGTGCGTGTGCCTCATTATGGCATTCCTGTTCAGGTGTGTGTGCATTTCTGATGGATGTCATCAGCCATGGCTCCAGTGCATAACCTGCATCCCCCACTAGGTGTCCGTGTGGGATGTCCCCATTGGCAAATGTCTGGTACAGCTGCGTCAAATGCCAGATGTGGGAATCGTGATAACTCTCAGGGCAGCCAGCACACATATTCATTATTATGCCCTGGGCATCACACACGACCTGGCAGTTGATGGAGGGGAAGCCCTTGCAGTTAATGTAGGCCCTACCCCGCTCACCGGCTGATGCATTGATGCATATGTGCGTGCAGTCTATAGCACCCAGTACCTCAGGGTATTCCGCTATTTGCTGGAAGAGACGCATATTGCTGGCCAATACCTCATGGGCATTGGGGAAATATACATGATCACCGACATGTGCTGACATGGCATCCAGGAACTGGTGTAGTACCCTGGAGGCTGATGCCTGTGATATCCCCATCATATCACCAGTTGGTCTCTGGAAGGTACCTGTTGCTAGTATTCTTAGGCTTCTTTATTCAAAATGATGGTAATAACAATACTAATTAATTATACAATTATATAGGTTTTTAGGGTTCTTGAACACAGACCTGAAGAAGTCTAGAAGGACGAAAGTGATCTTTGTTAACAATAGGTTATGAAAATAGAAACTGATTTTTACATGCAAAATGTATATGTATATATTTATACATAATTTTTGATCGCAAAATGAACTAAGGTTGATATGTTTCCAGCCATGTAGTATATTGCCTTGTATAAAAACACAGACTTAATAATCTACTTAATAATTTGGTTAAATAAGATGTACCATTAAAGTACATTAGGGCTATATATTATTATGACAGCTACTAGGTAGGGCAGGACCAGCTCGAATGTCACACTGATGGGGGAAAGGATGTGAATTTAACATGTGTACCAATAACACTTTGTTTTACAGCACAATAAACCACTCCCATGCCTGATAAAAAGTATATATATATTTAGAAAGCTTGTTAGGAAATTATTACTCTATTTTTGTTTTACTTGGATCGCTTGTCTGTGTACTTAATAAAGGATTTTCGACTGGAAACAGACTGCCTGCCTTATTTGGATTACTTTCGAATACTTAGTAATGCTGTAGAATTATATATTTTCTATTATTACTTTTTGACTTGACGAGTTTACATTCACTACTTCTACTACTATTGTCTGATCTAATTAATATACAGTGATTAACTAGAAATATATGGACTGAAAATCTTCCACACAGAGACGTTTCTTACACTGTTTTGTCTTTCTGGTACTAGCAAACATTCAGGCTGAACTGAATAGCTGATTAATTAATTTTGCATTTAAGCAGCAATAACAGAAGGGGAAGCCAGCACTGTTCGAGTGTATTGTACATGAATGTGGACTAGTTCAGAGTGAGTCAGAATCATCATTTTAGTGGTTACTTAGCAGCAGTTGGGCAGAAGTGAGAAGCTAACCATTTGTTTTAAATTTAAGCAGTCATCAAAAATAAAAACATTATAAGAATTTGGAATGGAGAAGACATATAAAGTATTTTAAATATGAAAAAAGGACTCACTTACATTAGTCCACTAATAATATCACTGCTAAGTAGTACAAAACAAGCACTGGTGGACCCAGTATTCAATCTTTTCAACCTGAGCTTAGTGGCCAGCTTTATCCTACAGGAGTATCGTGCAACTGTTGTGATGCTAATTGCGTATTTATTCTTTCATTTGATCACAGTGAAACACGCAAAATTCAGGGTATAAAAATACCTATAAAGTTTACCAGCTGATCAGATTTAAGTAATATACTATACTAAGACATGAAAGTGTACAAAAATGAGGATTTTCCTTTAAAAACACAGGAAGCCACATTTTGTTGCATTAGGATAGCATACATCTGGTGCACATTAAAAACTTTGTAATAAGAATGCCCTCAAAGAAAGGTTTCAGGTTTGATGTTGTGATAGAACTGACATAGATATAATTTTAGAAGAGGACATACAAATCAGAATTACTGAAAATAATACAGATTGGAGAACCACCATGGCTTTAGCATACAGTTTGGATTTCAAAGTGTAAGAAATTATTATAAAGGGAAATTGGAAAATATTAGAAGGAAATAGGGGTGTTTTTTCCAAGTTAGGAACTGAACAAAAATTTATTAACAAAAGGTGTAACAACATTAAAGATTTGTTGGAAAAGAATAGCACAGTGATGGGTGTATTGATTAAAACTAAGGGTATATTTAAGTGCTTGAAGTTAAATATTGTAGATAAATAACTGAAGGGCCACACACTTACTGTATTAATACAACTATAATGTATGCTCCAAATGGGTATTTTACTTTGTCTGAGTATGTGGTTTATTATATTAAGTGTGTTACATGTGAATCTTTTTGCACCGGCAAAACTAGTAGGCAGTTGAGAAACAGGATAAAGGAGTATGTATTAGCTATTAAATGTCAATGTGCTAAATACAGTTCCTAAGCATTTAGCACTTGTGAAAAATTCACCAAGTTTGCATTTTCCCTGCTGGAATTTGTGTCCAGTGACTTGAGTAGAGTCAGTAATGATGACAGGCTTGAATATAGAGAGTATAAGTGGTAGGTCATTGTAGATGGCCATAATGGGTTAGCACTGAACAGCAGTATGAATTACAAAAGTTATTTAAAACGAGCAGAAAATATAAAATTAGAGAATTTATTATTATAAATATTTAGGTATTGATGTATTATATATGAATTCTGATTTCAAATTACATGTCTAATTTTTAACTATGTGTTTAATTCATAAATCTACATGTAATAGGCCACTTGATTTTTTTTTATAAATGTATTTAAAGTTGCAAAGAATGGTACATAGTTAAATATGAGGAAGTCTCAGTGACTCCAAAACAGAGTGATTATACAGACAGATGTGTTTATTGTGTGGATTTTTAGTAATTCCATGGGTTTTACCATTTTTTATCTGTTTTTTTTCATAGGCTGCCAGTTTGCTTTTTTGTTGAATATGAGGTTTATAGTCACAAGCATACAAGTGGCTGTAACTGATGTTGTGTATGTGTGGGGAGGGGGCGTAGGCACTCTCAGCTGTCACTGAGTTTGCAGAATATATATATATATTTTTTTAACTCATTTTTCCTGGCAAATCAGTAAGGATTATAAACACTAAATGATGACAGATGTTTTGAGTTTCAGACTTAACAGGCTTCAAAAAACATGCTAAGGCAAAGCCTTTTTGTTCTAGCAGGTTTCAATGTATGTAAAAGCAATTGCTGTCCCTGATCTTGGTCCTTTGTACACCACTATTTTTGAGTTTTCTACTGGATTCTTCAGCTAAGTGGTTGATAAGCATGTGGGAATGGGGATGAGGGCTTGCAGAGGGTAGCACTCTGCATTTTGGCAGCAGTGAGCAGTGAAGCTGTGAAGAATTCCTGTGTGTTATTTATAGATTTTGTCATTCATTTTACTGCAACCACATATCTTTTATTACAGTCATACAAGTGGCTGTAATTGATGGTCACATGTGTGGGGTGTATATTAGATAAACAAAAGTTTATCTAAACGAACGCTGCAATCATCGAAAATCTGGGATCGCGATATGGTTTTTGTGAGATTGCGGTACAGTGAAAATCGGAATAGCTGCCCTTTCTTCACTGTAGTCCGATCTCGGAGTTGGAATATATATTTAGCGGGGGTGTGGAAGGCACAGCCCCCCCCCCCCCACAATTGTGAGTTCGAGTTCCGGTATTTTCAATGATTACAGCATTTGTTTAGATAAACTTTTATTTATCTAATATAGACCCCATGTGTGTGTGTGTGTGTGTGTGTGTGTGTGTGTGTGTGTGTGTGTGTGTGTGTGTGTGTGTGTGTGTGTGTGTGTGTGTGTGCGCGTGTGTGATGAAGGGATTACTGTAGTAACAATTTAGTCATATTTTTCCCTTTTTATCACATTCAGGGATCAGCATTGTACTCAATAAGTGGCTATCTTTGGTGGTGTGGGTAGGACGTGTGTGTTTGACAGCAACTGAACTGATAATTGACAGACAGTCACATTGAATAGTATCGCCATCAAACAAATGTTTGGTTTTGTGGTTGAGTTTTTTGGCTTTGATGCCTTCTGTGGAGACTCATTATGTACTCTGTCTCTTAATGAGTTTATCTCTGTGCCTTGGTTTCTTCATCCTGACCATCAGCTGTATAACATATGCCTCTGACCATTTGTGCTTTTACTTTCATCCCAATCTAACACCACAGGGGTACACATTAGGTAATTATATTTTTAAAGGGGTAGGAGGGCAGGCACTATTCCCAGATAAGATTTCTATATTCTTGCATGAATTTTTATTGTCATTTCTTCTTTATTAGGGAACTAATCTTTTGTTGGCTTTGAATATTAGACAATTTGTTTTCCTTGAAAATAAATTAGACTGAATCTCTTTCATTACTTGGTGTTTTGTTCAGGCCATCTTTAGAACATACATGTATGCATCACAGATCATCTAGAAATCTGTGACTTTTGGGGGCTGCATAATTCAATCATTTCAGCCAAACTTACTACAGTGAATTCCTAGCCTGTTAGACTGTGTTCATCAGCATGATATGGAGACACAGTGTAAAAAACAATAAAGAAGTAATCTACCTGGATAAGGTGTGGGACCAGAAAGAGAGGGAAGAACAGGGGAGAGGCACTAGGCAGGTGCAGGGGGTCTAGTGTGCAACAGGTGCTCCCATGTAGTCCTTTTTCTACTCTGTTACTTAAGCCTGGCCTTTTTGATTGCAGTTAGATATCTGAGGCATATATATAGTCAGTAAAATGGCTATAATGAACAGGTGCATACTGAGGCAATCTGTAGATGAAAGTGAATGAACCCATCTGTTTGAGTACATGTAATAGTTATTGATTTTTTTTAATAGAGCCCCAGACATTCAGTTGCTTCCTGAAGCTTGCCCTTGCTTTGAAGTCATCAGCCACCACTGGCATATAGATTAGTATTAGGCTAACTGCCCTTGCGAGCCATTTTAAGCCTAGCCAATTATCCCCTGTGAGATTCAAACCCTGTACCTTGTGTTTGTAAGGCAAACACCTTAACCATTAGGCCACCCTCCTAACCCTCATGTATGTACATGCATATACACTAATCAGCATTAAGAGGTAATGCATAAAAAAAAAAAACTAAATATAATACATACTATCAAAATCTTGTGAAATGCATTCAATAAAAATCTACACAAATTAAAACGCATATCTATCTATCTTTCTATCTACCTATCTGTGCATATGTATGTCCTCCAAGTGGGGAGCAACTATTTCTGAGAATTCTATTGTGAAATGGAAGTTTTGTAAGTTTCTAAAGTCTGTGAAGATAAATAAGGCAGATGGGTCATGGTCCTACTCCACACTCAACAGGGTGTTCCTGATAGTATGCTGCATCTCTGAGCCACTTTAATAAGCTAGAAAGATGTATTACAGAGACGCACTCTATAATTGTGAAATGAGACTCCAATGTAGTCCTTGACTTTGTACTGGGCTATTCTAACCCCAACGCCAAGGGACATGTTAAGTCTAAAAATATGATAATGGTTGATAATGGTTAAAATCCGAAGGGTGGCTGATGAAAGATAGTGACCCTACCTGGATTTTTCCTTCATGGCAGTCACAACATAGATTACACTTTGATATTTTCACCAGACTTCTGCATCCATCCTCATCCCATACAATGGAGGTTGCAGCCTTTTATCTTCAACGATGGTGAATGTACACAATTCATAAGGAATGCGGTCAATGGATTCCTGCAAGTTAACCCTCTTCCTTTGATTTATTCATTTATTTATTTTACATTTGTTTACCGGGAAAGTCCAACTGGACACATAGGTTCATAGGTAGGTACTAGGCTATCGGCCCAAGGGCCTAAGTAAGCCTAGCCAACAAGGTTCTCTGGCTTATGCCACCCAAGAAAGTTAATTTCCTGTGCCCCTGTTGAGCAGAGCCACAGAAGTGATCCCCGGGGTATATTTCCTATTTCTGTCCTTTTTCAATGGAGGCCCGGGATAAAAGCTCCAAAAAATGTACAAAAATATAAAAAAGTACAATAAATGTAAAAAAAACTACAAAAAATGTAGGAGAAAATGCAAAAAAATACTAAATACAAAAAATACATAATAATTGATCTACATACATGAGAATTTACAGAAGTTTACAAATTTGATGTACCTATATGATTGACAACTTTCAAGGAGTTATACAACATACAAATATTACATATGATTCACATTAAAATTTTCTGTGAGAAATGCACATTTTAAAGTTAAAAACAGATACATACAATGTCAAATACAGGCATATATTCCATTTGAAAATCAGGACAAAGTAGTAGGACATCGATAAGGCATAGGCTTCTGAGATTATATGTGTTCCAGAAAACAGCCAGGACAGGAGCAAGAGCAGAGCCAATTTTCAGTAAAGTGTGTCTTTAGAAGTTTTTTGAATTGTACTTTGGAACAAATGAAGGTTATTGGGGCTGATAGTTTGTTCCATATTTGGGAATGAAGTGGACTGCATGAAAAGATACATGGAAGAGCTCTTGGATCATGTGGCCCAGGCAGGTATGACCCTAGCCCTGAGTAGCATCCTGCCTTCGCCCAGATTGATACCACAGTATAAGGACAAAATGACTGACTTCAACAATTGGCTAAGCTTCTGGTATCATTCAAAGGGGATCCAGTATCTGTCTGCCTGGGATGACATGATCGACAAACCACGATGCTTTGCCAGAGATGGTCTGCACCTGTCACCCCTGGGATTCGTTACTGGCTAAAGCTCTTGCCACCCCTATAGTTCCTTTTTTCATGCAAGGTTCAAAGGACAAAACCACCACCATAACAGATACAAGCATGCAACATCTGAAGCTAATGCTACTCAATGCTAGAAGTCTAAACCTCAAAATGCACTCTCGAGGCACTCCTAAAAATGGAGAACATCGATATCTGTGCAGTAACTGAGACCTGGTTCAAGACTCCAGAGAGCACCCCTGCAATACCAGGCTACAACTCTTACCACACTTTTCGGCCACCAAACCAAGACCGAAACACTAAAGGTGGAGGAGTGTCCATATTCACCAAGGATATTCACACCTCCAGGCTAGTTGCCCAACACAATGTATCTGAAATTCTCCAGGTGCATCTAACACTAGGTAAGACTGCAATCCAAATTGTAGCTTGCTACAGATCCCCCACCATTCCCCAAGATTCTCACTACATCTTTCTAAACATACTGGAAAATATTAAGATACAACTAAACACCCTAATACTGGGTGATTTCAACTACCCTGCCATTAACTGGGAAAATTACTTGGGTACCAACACCTTTTCCTAACGGTTCTTGGAATTCATAAATTCCAATGCCCTGGATCAACTAATCCATTGTCCCACAAGGGGCTCCAATATCCTAGACCTGGTTATTACCAACAAGGGAGATAGATGCTCCACACTAGTGGTCAACCATTCATTGGTCAGGTCTGACCATAAGCAAATCACCCTTGACATCCACATCCCACCCCACCCCCCAGTAAGAAAACCTCCGTAAAAAATTTCTCCAAAGCCAACTTCATGCTACTTAAGTCAGAAGTGACAAACTTCATGGCACCCATGCAGATGGGAGCTGAAAGTTCTACTGCTGAATCCTACACTAAGGCACTGTATGAGCACATCCACTCATACATGAATGAATTGTGCCATCCCAAATAAAACCAAGACGCTCTTCTCCAAAAAAAGGAAGCCAATCTGGTGGTCCCCTGCCATAAACAAACTATACAATAGAAGAAATAAACTGCTGCAGAAAAGAGGAAAATCCCAGGATGCAAAAAAATCCCTTACCAGCCTCAGTAAGACGCTGAGATCCCTCATAAAATCCTCCAAAGCTAGTTATGAAAATAAAATTGCTAAAGATTCCAAAGGCAACCACAAGGCATTCTATAGTTATGTCAAGAATCTAAATGGCAATGCTCAGATCTGCTCTGAGCTACAACAGAATGGCATTAAATATACTGATCCCAAGGATATTGCCAATATCCTGGCAGATCGATTTAGTGCCAACTTCACCCCCTCTCACCCCATAAAGGGCCCATCTCAGTACCAAAAGATTGCCAAATTCTGGTAATCACGGCCACACAGGTAGAAACCACACTCTCCAATGCTAAGAATACAGCATCCATGGACCAGATGAATCCTGGGCTATGTACTACAAGAACTACAAAATGAACTGGCACCTCACCTAAGTGCATCCAACAAAACGGCAGGTGCCCGTGGAACCCTTGCACGGCAAAACCAGTAAACAGCAGTCAACAAAAAAGCCAGCAAGTGTTGGTAAGACCCATATCAAAAAATGTTAATATTTATTGACCAGAGGGAGAAATACCTCCCCTAGTAAGATACTGCTATGACACAACAAAAAAGCAGTACATTCCAATGTTATAGATTCAAACCGGTTTCGGCTCCACTGAGCCTTCTTCAGTGAAATGCAAAATGAAAAAACAGAATATCACAGTACATACATATATATATGGATTGGTCCAACCCATGGGCCAATCCAAACACAGAATTCACAATTGGTCATTAAGACCAGGTGCAAACAAAGCTCCAAGTTTGATGATCCATTTTTTCTCCTTGGAGCTAAGTAATTCCTGCCAGAACTGTTTGTCATTACATTTCCCTCTAATGTAATCAATGACCACAAATTTGTATGAAGCAGATGCATGTTGCAAACAGTGTTTATATAGGGCATTGCTAGTACGTTTCTTTTTGATATCACTCAAATGCTCACAAATTCTGAAACGGAAAGCTCGAGAGGTCTTTCCAACATAGAAAGCAGAACAAGTGCAGGTCACCAAATGGATGACCCACTCAGTATTGCAATTAGCCCAAAACTTTATATCAAAAACTTTTTTTGTTGACTGCTGCACCTCACCTAAGTGTCATGTTTAATCATAGCCTCACCTCAGGCTTCGTACCCACTGAGTGGTGCACAGCTACATTTATCCCACTCCACAAGGGGGATCCACCTTGGATCCCGGGAGCTACTGTCTCATCAGTCTGATGAGCCTGTTCTGCAAAGGCATGGAACACATTATCATGGAACTTATAAACAAAGACATTGGCAACCTTCAAACATTGGACCCCACATAGTTTGGGTTTGTGAAGGGCCAATCTTGTCACCTGAACCTGATTTACTTCTTCAAATCAGTCTCCAGAGCTGTGGATGAGGGTAAGGCAGTCCACACAGCCTATCTGGACCTCACCAATGCCTTTGACACCATCCCCCACTCTGGAATCATAGATAAACTTACTAAGCTGGGCATAAATCCCTACGTCACTTGATGGGTTGCCAACTGGCTTACTGACAGAACCCAGACTGTAAAAGTAGCCAACTCCAATTCCAGCTCCAGACAAGTGACAAGTGGAGTACCTCAGGGTTCAGTCCTGGGACCTCTCTTGTTTGGCATCTACTTCTCTGAAGTACAGACCAACACTAAGGGTCTCTGGCTAACAAAGTTTGCAGATGACTGCAAACTGGGAGCTAATATTGAATCCCCAAATTATGTGGATATTCTACAAAAGGGCCTTACAGAAACTGATGCTTGCTGCCAAAGCCATAGGCTCGAGCTTAATGCCAAGAAATGTATAGTTATCCCCTTTGGGAAAAAATATGTACCCATGAATTACCACATAGGTGGCAGTACACAAAACACCAAAAGTGTGATGAGAGACTTAGGGACACAGGTGGACAGTGGTCTCACCTTCGATAACCACATCGCCACAACAGTCAGGAAATCCTTCTATTTGGCACACCTCATCACTAAGAGCTTTTCATCCAGAAAAAAAGGAGGTCATTGTCCCACTGTACTCATCCCTCATTAAACCCATTATAGAGTACAACGCCCCATTTGGTATGTACCTCACAAGACATCTGCAACAGCTGGAAAGGCTGCAGAAATACCTCACTAAAAGAATCACAGGCCTAAAGCAGATGTCCTATGCTGCCTGTCTAAAAAAACTCCAGCTATACTCTGTGGCATATCGTCTACTCAGAGGTGATATCTGCTTAACATACAAGGCCATGTCAAACCCTGAGCTGTTGAACATGCTTCACTTAAAGAAATCCCAATCCCTTAGAGCCACATGCTCCAGGGATTTATACCTTGTCATCACAATGAACAAAACATGTTGGAGGGATAGGTTCCTGACCCAGAGACTCCCCATACTCTGGAATAGACTGCCCATACATGTCAAGCAGAGCGTCTCCTTGGCCCTCTTCAAAAAGAACCTTGATAATTGGATGGGAGATAGGAAATTCACCCCGGGGATCACGTCAGTCACCCTGCTAGACAGGGGTCCAGGGAAGTAAATACTGTGGGAAGAAATATCCAGGAAATTTTTTGGCTAGGCTTGTATAGGCCCTAGAGCTGATAGCCTAGTACTAACCTATGAACTTATGAACCTATGAGAAGACTAAGTCCCCATCTTAGTTGTTTGCTTTTGAGATATTAAGAAGTAATTTTTTGCTGGAATGGAGAGAGTGATTGTTAGTGTGTGGTTGTATAAGAGTCTGGAGAGCAGGGTTTTTTTCTGGTTGATACAGGATTTTATGGGCAAAGATTAATTGATTAAAGAGTAGTAGTTGTGGTTCTAGCCAATTTAGTAGATTTAGGAGTGTACAATAATGTGTCCTAGATAGGGAATCTATGGCAAACCTGATAATTTTATTATACCATGATTCTAGTTTAGCTAGATCATTTTTTCTGAGGTTGGTTAGTATGGGAGAAGTGTATAGGAGTGTTGCCAAGAGGTGTGTATGAGCAATGGCAGCTTTTGTGTTTACGGTCGGGAATTTCTTGTTTCTGTAGAGAGCACCTAATTTCTTGATGGTTTGAGAGATGTGAATGTCAAATTTCAAATTGTTGTCAATTTCAACACCTAGAAGTTTGGTGTGGGTTACTGGTATGATCATGATTTTATTTTTGGATGTGATATCGAAGTATAGGCTTGGTGGGGAAGTTCTTGTAGAATAGAAGAGAAGGAGCTTGGTTTGTTAAGATTTAAAATGAGTTGGTTGTTAGTGATCCATGTTTCGGCTGCTAGAAAAGAATCATGGGTTATGGTCTAGAGGTCTTGTAGGAAGAAGGCTGTGCATATTAGTGTGGAGTCATCTGCATATTGTATGACTGTATCGTGAGGCATAGAGGTGCTGAGTCTGTGAAGAGAGAGAATAATAGAGGTCCAAGGATGGAGCCTAGGGGAACTCCTATATTAACTGAAAGAAGGGGAGAGAGTTAATTTTGCCATTGAACAGCCTGCTGGTATCCTTATGGGTAGCTTTTAATCCAGGTAATAGAGAGAATACTGAGGTTTAGGGTGGCAAGAACATTAATAAGTTTGTTGTGATTTACCATATTGAAGGCTTTAGAAAGGTCCAGAAAGATGGCAGAGACAAAATTTCCATTATTTTTATAGTTCCTCACTGTGTTAGTGAAGGACATTATAGCTGTGGTAGTACTGTGATAAGGGTGAAAGCCATGCTGAGTGTTTGACAGTAGTTTTCATGCATGTAGGTAATACATCAATTGTGTGTAAACTACTCTCTCTAGTGATGCCTGGTTTTATATGGTATTGTGGTTTTGAAGAAGAACTGAGAACAATTTGTATGGTATATACATTTTACTATATGGAGAGAGGAGATGAGAAAATTGTTGAACAGAGTAAAGAGATGAATGTAAAACAGGAAGGCTGTAAGAGAAATACATTAGAATGGTTCAGGCCTGAAGGAATATCAAAGAGTTTAGAAAAACTTAGATGAGTCACTAAGAGAGAGAGAGAGAGACAGGGAGAGCAGAGGTGTATTTTTTAAGAGCATTTTTACAATCCTGGACCAATGTAGACAGAAATGAAAACTTCTTAGCACACTAGCTAAACAAAAGGAAAGACATGACAAACATCCAGTCCATACTAACAGATACCAGCACAGGCAATTCCCCTGTAATGATGTCAAATAAATTTGCAAAATATCATGCTGCCCTTTATGCAGAACCCCTATCCACACAAAACTAGGGTGATAGTCTAGAGAAGTTTCTCTCTGCAGTGGACCTGCCACAACTAAATGTAGATCACTGAATGAATTCAGGCTCATCCTTACATCCTTCCTAAAGAGCTGACCAGGACACTGTTACAACCTCTTGCAGCAAATCTCCTGGCCCAGATGACCCAGGCAGCATGTTTGCAAGAATTTATGAACTACCATTTAACATACTTATACCCAGCATGCAGGATCACTTTAACAAAGTCTTCTTCAGCAACTGCTCTCCATTCCCTTGATATGAGCCAAAATCATGGTCATCCCCAAGCCTGGGAAGGATACCAAGAAAATAAAAACTGTTGGATAATTTCCTTTACTAATGTAGTGTGTTCCTAACTATTAGCAAGTTATTTACCAAGTTTCATACCTAAACAGATCTATGCATCTAAGAATGACTCTCTGGGTGGGTTTTACAGCACAGACCATTATAGCACATCAGTCAATGTTATGCAATGTATTCAAAATAATGATAAATAGGCAAAGTTCTGTTTGAAGATCTGTAAAAAGTGTTAGGTCAAGTGGAATTACATGTGAGCAATGACGGACAGAATGAGTTTTCCACCATCATGTATCCAGGGAGTGAAAACAATGTACCAACACTCCTGGGCCAACATCCATCACCCTTCAGAATGTGCAAGGGTAAGTGCTAAGGCTGTCCCTTCTCCAATTCCTCTCCCTCCTCAGAATGGAACCTTTTATCCAATATATTATACAAGGCTCACAGTGTCATGGGTGAATGGAGGAAGCTAGAGTTAAACTATTCTCGGCTCCACAAAGTGTACTCTTCAATTTTTCCCTTGGAATTAGACAAACCTTCAACTTTAGCACTCAAATCATTCATTTCACAGTCAAGCACTTGCTTAAAACTCATAGCAAGCACTAATTAACCCTAGCACTAAACCCCCCTATACTGTCCAGAAAGACAAGGCTCTCTATTCATCCCCACCAGCCAATCAGAAAAACAGCTTACTCTACCTATTCAGGCATGTCCAAAGGGCAGTTTCTGGTGTACTCTCCAGTCCAACTGGTGAATCTGAGCATTTTGAGGCAATGTTACAACTGCCTCATGTACACAGACAACCCTCTCCTCCTACCACCAAACACTAATATATGCGAGAGATGCAATTATAAAGCCAAACTGGAGGCAAAGCTCTCTCAACCCAAGACGGGAACTGACAGTCAAGAGGAGAAGGATAATACTTGCAACACACCACCAGTCTCACATAGACCTAATAAACCAACACTGGCAAATAACACACATAAATACACAGAAACATACTTGGAGGCTCTAAATAAAAATCTGCAAAAGCAACAGAGACCTCCAAAGCAGACATCCAAGCAACCGCCACACCCCATCATCAACCATGAAACACATACTCCACATAACCAGTGTGCCACGGAATCACAGCCCTTAAAGAAAAATAACATACCCAACACACTAGTAATAGGCGACTCTATAGTCAGGCACACTGATGTCCCACTAACTAGGCTGGACAAGGAGAAGGTTACAGTTAGCTGCCTGTCGGGCACCAGGATCTGCCACATAACACAAACATTCAGGTCACTCCAGAATAAGTACAAATACGACTCTGTTATTGTCCATGTTGGTGTGAATGACTTGAGATGTACCTCCCTGGACTACATGAAAAGAGACCTGGAAGAGCTCTCTGATCATGTAGCCCAGGCCGGTATGACCCTGACCCTGAGTAGCATCCTGCCCTCACCAAGAATGATGCCACAGTATAAAGAAAAAATGATCAATTTCAACAAATGGCTAAATTTCTGGTGTCATTCAAAGGGGATCCAGTATCTGTCCACCTGGGATGACATGCTCGACAAGCCACGTTGCTTTTCAAGAGATGGCTTGCACCTGTCACTCTTAGGCTTTCAAATACTGGCCAAGGCTCTTGCCGCCGCCATAGTGCCTTTTTTTAGGCAAGGCTCAAAAGACAAACCCACCACCATAAATAGCACAAGTAACCAAAAACTGAGGGTAATGCTACTCAACGCCAGAAGTGTAAACCTCAAAATGCACACACTCGAGGCACTCCTCAGTATGGAGAACATCGACATCTGTACAATAACAGAAACCTAGTTTATGGCTCCTGAGAGCACCCAGCACTACTAGGCTATAACTCATGCCATACCTTTTGGCCACAGAACCAGGACTGAAACACAAAAGGTGGGGGTGTATCCATATTCATCAAGGATACCCACATCTCCAGGTTAGTGGTGCAGCACAATGCATCAGAGATCATCCATGTGCAACTAACAATGGGCAAAACTGCAATCCAAATTGTAGCTTGCTACAGATCACCCACCATGACCCAGGACACCCATTCCACATTTCTGGAGACACTGGGGAATATGAAGGTCCTACCAAACAGCCTAATACTGGGTGATTTCAATTTCCCAAACATAAACTGGGAGAACTATTCAAGTACTAACTCCCTTGCCCAATGCTTCCCAAAATTTATAAACTCGAATGCCCTGGATCAACTGGTCAACACCCCCACCAGAGGGAACAACATATTGGACCTAGTCATCACCAACATGGGCGAGTGGTGTTCCACACCAGAGGTCAACCCCTCGCTGGTTAGATCAGACCATAGACTGAATATCCACATTCTGCCCCCACCCCCAATCAAGGAAACCACCGTGAAAAACTTTTCAAAAGCAAACTTCCCTTTACTTAAGACCGAGGTGGAAGGGCTCACAGCCCCCATGCTAAAGGACAATGCTGTCCAAGCTGCTGAAACCTTTACTAAGGCACTCTATGAGCATCTGCAGGAATTCATGGATCATGCTATCCCAAGTAAAACCAAGACTCACTCCTCCAAGAAAAGGAAACCAGTCTGGTAGACCCCTGCCATAAACAAGCTATACAGCAGAAGGAGGAAACTAGTACAGAAAAGAGTAGAATCCCAAGAAGGAAAGACATCCCTGATCAGTATCAGCAAGAAACTACAATCCCTCATTAAATTATCCAAGGTAAGCTTCGAAAGAAAAATTGCCAAGGACTCCAAAGATAACCACAAAGCATTCTTTAGCTATGTCAAGAACCTAAGTGGAAACTCTCAGATCTGATTCTGAGTTAGTGCAGAATGACACAAAATACACTGAACTGACTGATATTGCCAACATTCTGGCAGACAGGTTTAGTGCAAACTTCACCCCCTCTCACCCTCTCAAGGGCCCATAACCATACCAGAAGAATGTAGGCCCCGTCAGTCACCAACACACAGGTTAAAACAGCCCTATCCGAAGCCAAAAACACAGCTTCAATGGGACTGGACAGTGTCCCAGGCTGTGTCTTACAAGAGCTCCAAAATGAACTAACCCCTCACCTAAACACACTGTTCAAACTCAGCCTCTCTACAGGCTACGTACCCACAGAGTGGTGCATAGCAACAGTTATCCCACTCCACAAAGGTAGAGCCACAACGGACCCCGGGAACTATCACACTATAAGCCTGACTAGCCTGGTCTGCAAGGCTATGGAGCGCATCATCATGGAACTCATTAACAGAGACATTGGGAACCTCCTAACCTTGGACCTTACCCAGTTTGGGTTTGTTAAGGGCAGATCATGCCTCCTAAACCTTTTGGACTTCTTTGAGACAGTTACCAAGGCATTAGATGAGGGGAAGGAGGTCCACACAGCCTATCTAGACCTTGCAAAGGCTTTTGACACCATTCCCCATTCTAGCATTATAGACAAGCTCACCAGCTTGAACATAAACCCCTACGTCATGAGATGGGTTGCTAACTGGCTCATGGATAGAAACCACATGGTGAGAGTTGCAGGCTCTATGTCCGACTCTAAACTGGTTACAAGTGGCATCCCCCCTGGGCTCAGTCCTAGGACCCCTCCTGTTCGGTATATACTTCTCAGAGGTACAGGCAAGCATAGGAGGACTATGGCTGACCAAGTCCGCAGATGACTGTAAACTAGGGGCCATAATTGATTCTCCGGCTGATACAGACACCCTCCAGAAGGGTCTCACTGAGACGGATACCTGGTGTCAAAATCATGGCCTCAAGCTAAATGCCAAAAAGTGCATAGTCATCCCCTTTGGAAAAAATAAAGTACCCGTGAACTACCACATAGGTGGTAGTCCTCTAAATACAGAAAATGTAATAAGGAATCTGGGGACCCAAGTAGATAGTAATCTCTTCTTTGATAATCATATTGCCAAGGTGCTTAAAAAATCTTTCTATGTGGCCCACCTAATCACAAAAGGGTTCACATCTAGAACAAAATAGGTTATTGTGCCTCTCTACTCATCACTCATTAGACCCATCATAGAATACAACACCCCATTTGGGATGTACCTTACAAGACACCTGCAACAGCTGGAAAGACCACAAAAGTACCACACCAAGAGGATTACTGGCCTCAAACAGATGCCCTATGCAGCCCGACTCAAGAAACTCCAGCTGTACTCGGTTACATACCGCTTACTCAGAGGTGATCTCTGCCTGACATACAAGGCCATGTCCAACCCAGAATTGATGGACATGCTCCACCTAAAAAAAAAACAAATCCCGGAGAGCCACACGCTCTAGAGATATAAACCTCACCACAAAGATAAATAGGACATGCTGGAGGGATAGATTCCTGTCCCAGAGACTCCCCATGCTTTGGATCAGGATTCCAATATATATCAGGCAGAGCCCCTCACTGACACTTTTCAAGAGAAACCTTGACTGGTGGATGGGAAACAGAAAATTTACCCCGGGGATCACTGCAGTGGCTCTCCTGGACAGTGGCGCAGGGAACTAATGGTTCTGATGGACAGAGGCACAGGGAACTAATCTAAGGGGGTGGCGAAAGCCAATACATTTTGGCTAGGCTTATAAATGTCTTCGGGCAGATAGCCTAGTACTTACCTATGAACCTATGTAATTTGCAGATGACTGGCTACTGCTCTCAGAAAATTTTCCTAACTGATATAAGTCCCATTCTAGAGATCTTCAGTCGAGTTTATGAAGTCTCGGGGTTAAAAGGTAATCCTTCTACAATTGACAGATTCCCATTAATCCACCAGCAAAGACTACAGCACATGTCGACTATCACTTGGGATGGTGCCTGAAACTTCCTCAGGAATTCCCCATGCTTCTGTCCATGGAATGATTTCAGCAAACCAAAAGGCTCTAAGGGACAAAATGTTTGAGTGGAGATGCAGGCCATCAGTGTTATAATGATAATTGCCTCTGGATTTATTATATACTTCAGCATGTGGTTCAACCTATGGATGAAGAAACCACGCAAGATGAGCTTTAACATCACATGGGAAAGGAAGGGAGCCAAACTCCCTTAACAAGAGCAGCATGCGAATACTAATTGGGGGGTCCCCATATCTTCATCTATGCACAGGCCTTCACATTGCACAAAACTGTAACACTTTATGATAAGGCTCCCCTCTGTGTGGTAGTTTAAAAGCAAGATTTACATGCAGTACATTACCGTACCCCATCATTTCGTATTTCTCCAGTTTATGTAAGCACTTTGCGTCTTAGTACTTCATTGCAGTAACTCTTAAAGAAGATTCATTGTTAAGGAAGGCTAGCAGAAACTACCAGCTCAGACCCTGCAGCAAGAATGTCCAGTTACCTATGAGTAACATGAAACCGGTGTAAGATAACACAGGAATGCAACTAGCCTCCAATTTTTCTTGACTAAAACTATTAAACCATGCTATTTCAAATATCAAGAGGTGGTAGTCTAATGAAGAATATCTAATTCATATCCCTAATAATTGTGTGTAGCTGAAAACAGGAATTACTTTTACTCGGTACAACATCTGGCTCTGTTCCTGCTGTAAACCAGGCTAATCATGTTGCCTACAAAGTCTACTATCCACTACATAAGCCCGCTCTCCCCTCTCCTGTCTCAACTTCCTTACAAAGTTACTTTCCACTATATACCACACTCTGGTATATTCTACCACGTCCATCCTACTAACTAATTCCGTTAAACTAGATTTTTCAAACCTTACATCCTTACACTTCTACTTCAATACATACTTTTGCTTTCTTGTCTTAGCTACGTATGAAACAGTATTCCACTTTACCTATGTATAAAACAGCTATCTACTTTTACTTAAATCATTGTTTAATGTATTAATTGTTTCCTGTGACATTGCAAGTAACAATTATCATCCTTTTTAAATATTGTTAAATGTGCTACTCAATTTTATAACATTAGCTTGAGTTATTTGTGGAGATTTTCTCACTGGGCCTCTGCTGAAAATAAGCCTTTTAGCCCAGTCATACTTTCCCAGTAAACAAATACAAATAAATAAATCAACAAACAGATAAATAAATAAGTTGCTGTTGTACCACTCTCACAGATGATACATAAAATGACCCTGGAAAATGTTTGAGACAAACATATCCATTTTCATTTTTTACATGGTAAAATGATGGAAATATACATATATAAAATTAATTCCTGCAAAATTTTGCAAAGTTTAGATGAAAACCTGGTATCAAACATAATTACTTGTAGTCATAGCAATTCCTCCAATCGAGTATTAAATTATGGGAGAAAGAGTAATTAAAGGTTACAGTTTATCTAGATTTAATCTTGTGTTGACTTGCTTCCTGCACCCAGAACAGGCATGGAGGAATCAGCCATATAAAGTGCCAATGGTACTTTTTCTACTGTCTATACTAAATGCCAAGACACTTCTCTGATGACTTAAATGCAGCTATTTATATAAGACATTGATAGTGATGTGCTATTACTTCAGTTGATCAATACCTAGCTCCTCCTAGCTTTTTGACAGACTTTTTCACAACACAAACAGAAAAAAATTAACAAGTTAAACAGTACTTGTTTGCAAAACTCCTGTACAACTGAAAAAAAAAAAAAAACATGAGAAGTGATCTTAAGCTATAGGTCAAACATCTTTCCTCACAGTTTTGAAACAATAGACCTGTTCCTAAATCCTTTCCTGTAAAAGACATTAACTGGGAGAACTACTCAAGTACTAACTCCCTTGCCCAACATTTCGTAGAATTTATAAACTCAAATGCCTTGGATCAACTGGTCAACACCCCTACCAGAGGTGACAACATATTCAACCTGGTCATCACCAACATGGGCGACCTCTCGCTGGTTAGATCTGACCATAAACTAATCACTCTGGATATCCACATTCCGCCCCCACCCCCGGTCAAAGAAACCACCGTGAAAAACTTTTCAAAAGTAAACTTCACATTACTTAAGACCGAGGTGGAAAGTTTCAAATCCCCCATGCCAAAGGATAACGCTGCCCAAGCTGCAAAATCCTTTACTAATGCACTCTACGGGCACCAACAAGAATGCATGGATCAGGCTATCCCAAGCAAAACCAAGACTCACTCCTCCAAGAAAAGGAAACCAGTCTGGTGGACCCTTGCCATAAACAAGCTATACAATAGAAGGAGGAAACTAGTACAGAAAAGAGTAAAATCCCAAGAAGGGAAGACATCCCTGATCAGTATCAGCAAGAAACTACGATCCCTCATAAAATCATCCAAAGCTAGCTTCAAAAGAAAAATTGCCAAGGACTCCAAAGATAACCACAAGGCATTCTTTAGCTATGTCAAGAATCTAAGTGGCAATTCCCAGATCTGCTCGGAGTTAGTGCAGAATGGCACAAAATACACTGAACCAACCGATATTGCCAACATCCTGGCAGACAGGTTCAGTGAAAACTTCACCCCCCTCTCACTCCCAAAAGGGCCCATAACCATACCAGAAGAATGTAGTACCCCTGAAATCACAGACACTCAGGTTAAAACAGCCCTCTCCAAAGCAAAAAACACAGCATCAATGGGACTGCATGGTGTCCCAGGCTGCATCCTACATGAGCTCAAAGATGAACTAACCCCTCACCTAAACACACTGTTTAAACTCAGCCTCTCCACAGGCTATCTGCCCATAGAGTGGCACACAGCAACGGTTATTCCACTCCACAAAGGTGGAGCCACAACAAACTCAGGGAACGATCCTGACTAGCCTGACTAGCTTGGTCTGCAAGGCTATGAAGTGCATCATCATGGATCTCATTAACAGAGAAATTGGGAACCTCCAGACACAGGACCCTACCCAGTTCGGCTTTGTTAAGGGCAGATCATGCCTCCTAAACCTGGTGGACTTCTTTGAGACAGTTACCAAAGCTATAGACAAGGGGAAAGGTGGTCCACACAGCCTACCTAGACCATGCAAAGGCCTTCGACACTATTCCCCATTATGGTATTATAGACAAGCTCACCAGCCTGAACATAAACCCCTATGTCATGAGATGGGTTGCCAACTGGCTCATCGACAGAACCCAATGATAAGAGTTGCGGGAGCTAGGTCTGACTCTAAACCGGTTACAAGTGGCATTCCCCAGGGCTCCGTCCTAGGACCCCTCCTGTTCAGCATATACTTCTCAGAGATACAGGCAAGCACAGGAGGACTATAGCTGACCAAGTTTGCAGATGACTGCAAACTAGTGGCTATAATTGACTCTCCGGCTGACACAGGCATCCTCCAAAAGGGTCTCACTGAGATAGATACTTGGTGTCAAAACCATGGCCTCAAGCTAAATGCCAAAAAGTGCATAGGCATCCCCTTTGGAAAAAACAAAGTACCCACAAATTACCAGATAGGTGGTAACCCCCTAAATACGGAAGACAAAATAAGGGATCTGGGGACCTAAGTAGATAGTAATCTCTCCTCTGATAATCACATTGCCAAAGTGGTTACAAAATCTTTCTATGTGGCTCACCTAATCACAAAAGGGTTTGCATCCAGATCAAAAGAGGTCATTGTGCCCCTCTACGCATCACTCATCAGACCCATCATAGAGTACAATGCCCCATTTGGGATATACCTTACAAGACACCTGCAACAGCTGGAAAGACCACAGAAGTACCTTGCCAAGAGGATCACTGCTCTAGAGATCTAAACCTCACCACAACAATAAATAGGACATGCTGGAGGGATAGATTCCTGTCCCAGAGAATTCCCATGCTCTGGAACAAGATTCCAATCTACATTAGGCAGATCTCCTCACTAACACTCTTCAAGAGAAACCTTGACAAGTGGATGGGAAACAGGAAGTTTACCCCGAGGATCACTTCAGTGGCTCTGCTGAACAGAACCACAGGGAACTAATCTAAGGGGGAGGCGAAAGCCAACACATTCTGGCTAGGCTTATAAATGCCTTTGGGCAGATAGCCTAGTGCCTACCTATGAACCTATGAAAAAAGGTAAAATAAATGGAACATTAATTAAAAAATGCCTGGTAAACATGCTAGAAAAGTAATGCATTTATTAAACTGTTTTATCACACAGAAAATGGCAGCATCATTGAAGGGAATAAAATTGTGTCAGTCTGGAATAATGCATTTGTGTTGATGTGCATCTACTGATCTGTAGCTAGATCACCATGTCCTACCTGGGGTGCTCCTGTACAAGCCATGACAATACATGTTGTTCTACCAGGGTGAGTGCTTGTAACAGAGATTACTGCAAAACAAGATTAACTTGCCTTCTTCCCCATAGATGGGCATCTTGTCAGTGGCTGCTCAATCCTACCTGTCCACATCAGTTCCTTCAGTGCCTGGGACAAAATGTGATCATAGGCTAGTCTGGTCATGATCCATAATATGGCTCAGGTTTTGAAGCTGCTAAGGGAACTGGACAGCATTCTAGTGTATGCTTGTACTGTGACTTATGACCAAGATTATCTGACCTCTGCATTCCAGTGTCACACATTCACTTCTAGAACGTTTCCTTATAAAACTACAAAGGATAAGTTACATTAAGTCTTCTGTGCAGACATTTGGGTGAAGCTGAGAAAGTCTGATCTGGTTAAATAATTGTCATTATGCTAAACGCTTTGGATTTGTTAGCATGTGCTTAAAAAGGTATGTCACTTCCTTAATGTGTTGGTTATTAACAACGCAGTGATGAGCAAATTTGATCTAATGTTGATCTAAAGTGAAGTTTTACTTAACCAAATGGTCTACATTTGAGGATAAAATTAAAGTATGGATCATCCTGCTTTTACATTTTGTGTGTGTGTGTGTGTGTGTGTGTGTGTGTGTGTGTGTGTGTGTGTGTGTATGTGTGTGTGTGTGTGTGTGTGTGTGTGTGTGTGTGTGTGTGTCTATTTGCGGGTGCGTGTGTGGGAGGGTGGCTAATGGGGGAAGAGGATCATCATTCATGCGTTTCTGCAAACATGATGGCCATTTTTTAATCCTGATCATAGCTTGATTTGTGTACTTGTGGGCTCAGAACTGTGTATATAGTAGTATATACTGTTATAAGCCCATGACATTTCTATGATTTAACCCATTTTATACAGTAAAGTAAGGATCCAATAAGTCCATGAAAGAAAAATAATGTAAAAGTGGAGAGAATGACAAAATTTGTATGTAAAAGCATTCAAAGTAATGTCATAGCATGATTATGTATATAATAAAAAAGGAACAGGAGATCAGTGGTCTAAAAATTTCAAATTGCAGTTCTCACCATGTGTTAAGGAAATCATCGGTTACTTGTAATTAGCTTAGCATATGCTAAGTACAAAACTGTGTGCACTTTTTAAAAATATTTTTTTCTTGAAAGAATTATGCTAAACATGACTTTGTAAAAGTACACTGTTGGTGGTTTATGCTTATATATTTTGAAATGGCTGGTTGGCCAAGTATGTATTAAGCTTAAGTATGGCATTTCTGGAGTATTGTTTTGGGGTTGCTATACTAGTGGATGAAGAGGGAGGATTACATTCTAGAAACTTCATGATGTTCTAAAGTGACTGGCTGTGCTCATGGTAAGCTAAGCAGTTGTTTTCTCACTTCATGTTATGGTTGTCTCAAGCACACCTCTCAACCTCTCAATGCAAGAAATCTGGACAAAGCCAGAAAAAAATGGGGTGACAAAAGCCAAAAAATAGGGGCAGATTTTAAATATTGCTCCTATAAGCTTAGAAAGTTGCTAGTATGACAGATGTTACATTATTTTATATTTCTGAAGGATATGATGTCTAAAATTCAAATATCTGTTATTAATTAGTATTATTTAGTGACTTCAATCCTCAATGATTTACAAGAAAACTATGCATTTTTGGAGTAACAGAACAAAAAAAAGAGGCAAAAATCTGGACATTCTGTGAAAATCTGGAGAGTTGAGAGGTATGGTCTCAAGAATGCTGCAGAGGCATCTATGCAGAAGGGGATGATGTCACCTTTTCTTACATTATATAGTCTGGAGATAGCTGCTCAGGTATGATCTGCTTCAATATACTGTAATATGATTGACTTATGGGAAGTTGATCACAGGTATTCCTCCTGGTAAACGCCAACTCACTGACTCATAGGACATGATTGCCAAGCTACTCCTGTATTCATTTGCGAGGCCATATAAGTAAGAAGAGTCAACTACTTATTAAGATTGCTAAAGGACTGAAATGTATCTTTGAGTGAGAGCAAGAATTGTATACATACAAGAAAAATAATGTCAAGTTAGGCTATAAATAGGTAAATAATGTGTAGCTGTGATACAACTGAAATACATAAAGCTGAAATCCTGAAGCAGTAACTACACTGCAGAAACCACTGGAAATAGAAAAATCTGAAATGTCCTAGGAATACAAATTCAAAAAAAAATGCTGGCTTTTAAGATGCAATAGACTGGCTAGTTTTTCGTAAAGATCCTTAGCTGTAATTCAGTGTTTTGTTTTGCTTTCTTTTGCAAAGTCTACATGGAGGATTATGCTGTGCCTTCACATTTGGCATCATATCTGTTGGCAGCTGCTCTCTTCCATGGTTTGGCTCTTGGTTGGAGTGAAATCTGTGCGGAGTTTGTATGTTTTCTTTGTGTGTATCATTTGGGTTTGCTCAAGGTATTCCAGTTTCCTCCCATATGACAAAGACATGTGGTAGGTGGCTTAGCAACTCTAAACTATCCACAGTTATTCACGTGGTGTGCATGTGTATAAGTGTGTGTGTGTGTGTGTGTGTGTGTGTGTGTGTGTGTGTGTGTGTGTGTGTGTGTGTGTGTGTGTGCGTGTGCGGTGCACGCGACATATAGAAGAAGGCCTGGCAATCTACTTTCATTCCCTTCCTGCCTAGTAAACTCTTTGGATGGTGACATCTGTTCATAGGCTTAGTATAAGATCAGATGTGACTCGACAGCAGAGAATGGATGTATGTTAGATTGTAATGATGGAATTGGCTAGTAGAATATTTTGTGGCACAATTTGTATTTGGAAGGGGTCTCCCTGGGAGCATTCAGTCTTATCTTATGAAAGCTGAAATGTCAAGGGAATGCTTAAATTCTAGCAAGCGTTAAGGACAGTTAATTTATCAAATATATCTGATGAAAAGGTAAACATTTATCCCCACAGGGAAACAAAAAGGTTATTGTCAACAAATGGCAGTTTGCATGCATTGGCTTCTATTTTTTTGGAAAATGTTTAATAGCAAGAAACCAGGAAAGAACCAAAAAAAAAAAGCTCTGAACATTATCAAAGGCAATTTCACAATACTGCAGGAACAGGAACTGACATGGCAATGTGGACTTATTGTTATAACAGAATATAATTTAAATAAATTAATTAAAATACAGAAGGCCAGTCTTCTTCAGTAGTGCAATATATCTCTAGTATAATTAAACATATCACCATCTGTCATGCTTTAATTCAATTACTTTTTAATCTAACTTAATCACTTGCCCATTAACCCTGTTGCCAAATCATGCCACAGTCTGTTAATTGCATTACATAACTAGCCATTACTTCTTCCTTCATTTTCCATCCTTATTCTATGTGATGCACTCTGCCACAGGTGATGTCACTATTCTGACACTAGCTGTCATTTTCTCTAGGAGTGTGTTTACCTATAATTGTATATCACACACTTTTTCTGTTCTTGTAATTCATATGGCCTCTGCCTCTGCCATTTTAATGTTATGTCTGTCCATCTCAAGAGCCAAATAATGGATTACTTCATATTGCATATGCAATGTGATTGCATTCACATACATACATACATACAGACGTGCATTTGTGTATGCATCTGTGAATGCACATATTTGAGAGAAAGTGTGCGCGTGTGTGTGTGTGTGTGTGTGTGTGTGTGTGTGTGTGTGTGTGTGTGTGTGTGTGTATGTCTTAGGGAGTCCAACCATTCACTGATATGTATCAGGGTAAGTGTCACAATTAGCTGATTATGCAAGTTATGGGACTGTTCTTTGAAACAACACCGTGTTGCAAGAGAATACCTGCGTGAGCTACTTTTCTCTTCTACATGGAATTTTGCAACCATAGTGAAAGTTTATAAAAGTTAGAGGAGTGTGGGATATAGGTATAGTGGGGTGGCTTGCCTCCTAGCAAAAAATGCCAAATTTAATTGTTGTCCCTTGCATTTTCAGCAGTTACATTAATCAATTGAGTATGACTTGTCTAGACTGCTGTCACATGAAATATGCATGTATAAATATATATGTATGTGCGTGTGTATGTGTGTGTGTGTGTGTGTGTGTGTGTGTGTGTGTGTGTGTGTGTGTGTGTGTGTGTGTGCGTGTGTGCGTGTGTGTGTGTGTGTGTGTGTGTGTGTGTGTGTGTGTGTCTGTATATATGCATTAGAGACATCCACATTCATGGGGGACTTGATATACAAATAAATATATATATATATATATATATATATATATATATATATATATATATATATATATATGTGTGTGTGTGTGTGTGTGTGTGTGTGTGTGTGTGTGTATATATAGGTATACAATGATAAGGTCGAGTGCACTAACATCAAATGTGCATTCAACTGAAAAATAACATCTAAAGCTAAAACATCAAAAGAGAGGAATGTCAAAAATAGTTTGCACAATAAACTGCATTCCATAATATGGACATTCCCCTCCTCCAGACATGGCAGTTAGATCACCTCTACTATTTTGCATGGGGGGGGGTCTGCCCCCCACACCCCCCTACTTAAATAAACCAACTCCAAGATCGCACTATAGTGAGGAAATAGGATACTTTCCTGTTCCTCACTAAAGGGCAACCTCCCTCCACAGTCTCTGTATGTCACTTTTCCAAATAACCTCTTAACTCACGACTAACCTCGTTCGACCGCTTATCTTTCGATTTCCTGCCCCTTAGGAACCATGACTTTGCACATCAGCCATTCGATGTCCTGCATTCCGGGTAAGTGATATATATATATATATATATATATATATATATATATATATATATATATATATATATATATGTAAACAGTGAGAGAAGGAAAGAGACAGAAGTTAGACATATGTGTCACTTTGCATACTTAGCCTTTCATTTTACATATCAAACTGTCAGCATGATTCAAAGTTCCTGAATCAAGTTAGATGGTTGCTTCCTTTACTTCTTCTCCTTCACAATTCCTTAGTTCTGCTTCTGTTTTTCAAAAGTCATGGTGTGTGTGGGTGTAACACTGTTCTAGTTAAAGCTTGGTTTGTCGGTTAAGGAAAACCCAATCCATCACTGGCCTTCCTCTACATTATTGTAATCTACAGGATATTTTACTGATTATCTGCTAAAGTTTATAAAGCCATGATAAATACTGCATTTGAAAGCATGCTGTATTTTTTTAACCTAAGAAATGGCAGACCCTTTGTCTAATGTTCTGGGTCTGGCACAGGAATAGATTACATGGGTGGCAGGCTTTTTGCACATTATATCTGTGGTTCACATAAAAAGCCAGTTCTTTTTATGTTTTATACATTTAAAGACTGCTTTTTTAATATGCTGTGTCCTCCAAAGCTAATTTCCTGTGATATACTGCTTTACATGCAGAGAGAAAAAAGTTGTGGCAAACTTAAAAATCTTATGTGTGGTAGACAGCACTTTCAGAACGTTGACAAACGATATCAGTGAACCTCAGTATAATTTTCTTACTAAGAAGAAGCCATCTGTTTCCATCCATCCATTCACAACCCCTTTTTTAAGGCATCTGCAGGTTAATAAAAATGTGAAGTAACAAGAACTCCTTATCCCATACATACGATTTTAAATAATATGGGGGTGGGTTGGGATGGGTTTGGCATAATGGTTAAAGCTTGGGTTATCAGCTAGGCTTAAAATGGCTCTTCAGTGCAGCCAGTTTAGCATTCACCTATGAACCTAAATATTTATACAGAACTATAGATTTTAAATATCATTCCCAAATAAAAAATGTTTGCATGTAACGTAACCTCACCAGCAAATGAAACTTCTATAGATGCGCCTTGCCTGCAAGTGTGAAGCATTAAGACACAGGCACAGAATTTAAGGGAGAAGTCATAGTCCTGATACTAAAATAATACTTCAATCACTGCGACTAAAATAATACATGGAATAGTGAAGGCTGAAGTCTTGCTGGTACAGCTAGACATGGGGGCAACCCAGTACTTGGAAACTACTGCTAAATATCTTCTGAGCTCTGAATATGGCATTCAGGGTAATCTATTGGGTAAGACAAGAATTGATTAAAAACAATCAGTTTTTTGATGAAATTCCCTACAGCCATGCAATATTCTCAACTTCCCAAATGTGCTTTTTGAAAAACGGTGGAAAAGACATTTCTTCAAAAAGAATTAATACTTCTCCTGAGCAAGACAGAATACAGATATTAGGACATCCACACATTTAGGAAAAGGAATAACAGCTCAGTAAATATGCAGGGCTGTATTAAAACATATTACCAATTATAACATCTAAGAAATTAGATTTTTTATTAGTATATAGCAACATATATATATATATATATATATATATATATATATATATATATATATATATGTGTGTGTGTGTGTGTGTGTTTGTGTGTGTGTGTATATATAAAAAAATAATGTATTTAAGTAACAATGATCATTTGAATTTTAACGTCTGATGAAGCGGGTTGTGAAGCCCGTGAAAGCGCTTACGTTTTTCTCTGCTTTTAATAAACTATTTATCCAATAGTTTTTGTGGATACTCGTGGTTCTTACAAGGTTTTCTACAAGGATTTGTGGTTTTTACTGACACTTTGCTGCTTCGTGGGTTTGACCTTTTGGATGTTCCAGGGGGAATTGTGTATTTTTTGCATTACTTTCGTTTATGGGCTTTATGGAGGCAGCAGCTAATATGGAGAATTTAGACGGCTATAAAGGTAAAGCTTTGAACAACAGCTTGAGAGGTTTGCTAACCACCAATGTGAACCCTCTTTTGAACTTTAACTCTCTTAATGTAGTGGATATCCCACCTAATAGTACGAACAATGAACTGTCTATAAGAAACTTAAAACGTGACATTGAAAACGTTTTTAAATTTAAGCGCTTACAAAGTCAGTGCTATCATTTAGAAGCAAGCCTGAATCTAAATGTTGTACCCCGTGGTCTACGTATACTAAACATGCCCACATACGGGAAGACATATCCCGAGTTGCTAACTAAATGGCAACAAATAAATTTAAACACCAGCAAAGCTTATATGGAACTGTTATTAAACAATTTTCAACCTATTGAGATAGACCTGCGAAATGAAATTATTAAGCAACAGGATGAATTATTCAGTATCTATGGTGATGGTCCAACGGAAGTATTTCTACAGGACATTACTGAAAAAATATCACAATATGAGGTGAAACTCCTTGATGTTAAGAAAAGAAAATTAGTGAGAGATATTGATGATTTTAAGAGACATAACGTTTTTACTTGGCCGAGGAATATAGGTCCTGACCATACAACAAATGTTGATAACTCCAGAATACAACGTACCAGGGAAGTACGTATACCTATAAACAATTCTACGTCATCCACTCTAAACCAATCAGCAACAAGACTGGGGAGTCATGTTCCAAATAGGAGACTGGAAGAAGGGTCTTCCAGTTTTCTAACTAGTAATCCAACAGAAGGCATTGATAATATTACAGACATGGTTTCATCACCACAACCAGCTTTATCTACATATTCCACACCCAATGAAGTTCCTATGGCTTCAAAAACGAATGTGGAAGTAGATGCAACAGTGCATGCCATACCGGATGTAAGGCGAAAAATCCTGGATGATGCTCCTCATTCACTTGATTCATCGGCTTTTCCGTTACCCTTCAAAGCAATGAGAAAGAAATCGACGGATGGAGAACAGCAACGTGGACAGAAACGCAAAGAGATGTCGCAGGGTCCTCAGGTGCGTACCATCAAGAAAATGTGGACAAACGAAACTTAGTTTGTGATATATCCAAATGTGAATTGACTAAACCTGAATATGATTTATTAAATAAAGGTTTGGGTTTTATACCCACAGCTTGTATTGATACTGGTGATATAGTTTTGTCAGTACGTATGTTTGTACGTGACATTTCCCTTAAACTTTTGCTTGGTCAGGAAAATGTTATGTGCAATTACAAATACAAAAAGAAGAGTAATTTCACTCCACCAGTTCCTCCAAATGTTGACACATTTTTAAAAGCCGTTGAGAAATCTGTCTATGAAGACATGCCCTTGATGAAATATAACCATTTTAGCAATTTAAATAGTGATGAGAAAGAAGCACTTAAACACTTACAAAATGATAACAGTATTACCATCAGACCATGTGATAAAGGTGGCTTGGTGGTAATTTTAGATACAACTTATTATTTAAATGGTATGCAAGATATGTTAAATACGGTTGCATATGAAGAGGTCACGCTAGATAATATCTGTGATTTACTTAAATTAATACATTCATCTTTATTGGACTGTTTACATACAGGTATTATAACTAAAGACCTGTTTAATTATTTTAATATTGAGCATCCATTAATTCCTAGATTACATGGTTTGCCAAAGATCCACAAGGATCCTTTATGTCCCAAGTTTTGTCCCATTGTGGCAGGTGCTGGATGGTCCACTGAAGCAATGTCCATCTACTTGGATCATGAATTAAAAGTCATATTATTAAAATATGTAAATGTATTAAAAGACACAGAGCAGTTTTTGAGAGAATTGTATAGTTTTACTACTAACAATGTTGATATTAAGGGTTGTTACTTTATCACTATGGACGTCGAAGCTTTGTTCACTTGTATTCCAAATGCTGTTGGACTACAAATGCTGAAGAAATTATTGGTGGAGGATAATGGAATGGAAATAGTTAAAGCTGATTTTTTGTGTTTTCTATTAGAAATAGTGTTGGATAATAACGTGTTCCTTTTCAACAATAAATATTTCAAACAAAATATAGGTATAGCAATGGGCACTAGTTGTGCGAACACCTATGCTAACCTTATTATGGTTGCATGGGAGCAACAACACTTAATTGGTCAACAAAGCGTCTTGTTCTATAGACGCTTTGTAGATGACCTATTTATTGTTTGGAAAGGGAATGAACAAAGTTGCAATAACTTGCTTGAACATGTTAACTGTACCAGTGAATTTCTAAAATTTACAGCACGTTTCTCCAACAAAGAGATTGACTTCTTGGACGATACTGTCTATGTAGAATGTAATTAGTTGAAAACCAGACTGTACAGAAAACCATGTTATCATTTTGCTTTTTTGCATCATGACAGTATGCATAATCCCAAACTGTTTAACAATATTGTTAAGGGTCAAGCAATGAGGCTTTCACGACTTTGTTGTGAGGATATAACTTTTACTAAAGAATTAGAGGAACTTAAACAAGGCTTTTTGGAGAGGGGCTATGAAAATATAGAAATAAGTAAGGTCTATGAACATATGGGGGACCTTAGAAAAACAAGAGCTAAACCATTCTTCTCTCCAGGCACCATTTGGTCTAAGAAGAGTAATACTGATGGGCACAATATTCCTTCCATAGTGATACCATACTGTAATAACATTCAACAGATACAGAAAATTATGTGTGATAACTGGCATATTTTGCTGGTTGATGAACAGACACACAAATTAGTTGGTAATGAAGCAATATTTATTTTCAAAAACTGCAAAACTTTAAAACAATCCTTGTGCTATCAGAGCAGTGGAATAAATCCTTATGATAGGATCCCTCCTGCCCTACTGGGAACTAGGAAATGTGGAAAATGTGCATACTGTACATACATTGATGAGTCAAGATACTTTAAACATCCTGACACTGGTCATCTTTGGCAACTTAGATCCTATGGGAACTGCAATACTAGAAATGTCGTATATGTGGGTCACTGTACTGTATGTTTCTGTTACTACGTAGGTAAAACAAACAGGTCACTACGAGAACGTATCAGAGACCATATATATAATATTCAAAGGAAAGAAGAATACAGTGCAATAGCTAAACACGTAATTAAGGAAGGTCACAACCATACATTTTTGTTCCAAATTCTACATGTTCAACCCCAAAATATACGTTTAGGTAACATCACCAATGACACAGAGAATGCAGAATTAAAATGGATTCTAAGGCTAGGTGCACATAGAGGGAGGGGTTTAAATGATACAGTGTCCTTAAAACCAGCTCTTAATAATAGGAAACTTAAATAATAGACTTGTCACTGTTACATGTTTTATATTTAGGTCCCTAGCTTCCTAATCTTGTATGTGTTTGTATATAAAATGTTAAAATGTGTTTTTAATAATGTTAATTTAGATTAACAGATTTTTAAATTAATGGTATAATTGATTAATTGGTTTTTGATGCACTATGAGTAATGTATTTAAGTAACAATGATCATTTGAATTTTAACGTCTGATGAAGCGGGTTGTGAAGCCCGTGAAAGCGCTTACGCTTTTCTCTGCTTTTAATAAACTATTTATCCAATAGTTTATGTGGATACAAAATAACTGGAACCCAAGTGTGAAAACAAACTTGCCAATACACGAAACACTTGAGGAAATCAGGCTCTGCACAGTTCATGTAACAGCAAAATTTTCGTTTATTAATCCACAGGAACACACGCTCTTAACGCTTAGTAAAACAATACGTTTTCGATTAAGAATCTTCCTCAGAAAGCAGTACAACACACACTAGTCTTCAACCTCCCTCATTTTATACTTCCTGAATACTAATTAATTATACCTTAATTGAATAATATAATTTAATTAAGCAATTAATGAGCCTTTTTCAACCATAAAATGCACACACACACATAAAGCCCACAATAAAATATATACTTATATAAACCAACACAAGATACTGGAAACTATATAACAGTGCAAGCCCAGCATGCTATCCAAGAAAATAGTTATTTAAATGATATTTTAAGGATAGTATAATTAATAAAAATGACTTTGTTTGCCTCCAAATGAATAAGTAAATTCCAAGGCATTAAGGAATCATACTAAAAGATCATAAAGGCGCCCTCTGGTGTTTGAAATTAGACAAAACATCTATAAAAAGTTACCAATTTGTTATTATGGCTAACTACATATTAATTTACATGATATTACTGAAATATAAATAGTATACTTAAAATCATATAATATAATTTATATAATAAATATATATAATACATATTACCATATAAAAATATATATATAATTAATTATTAATAAAACTTTTCATATACAAAGATAAATAAATTGATGAAAAAAAACATACATTTAAAAATGCATATTTGGAAAATGTGCGAAAATATACAAAAATGTATATATATATATATATATATATATATATATATATATATATATATAAGAAACATTTTAAACAGGCAGTTGATGTTCATATCACAATGTTTCTATAGAAATATTTAAAAATAATTAAAAATACAAAATTAAAAAAATATGTCAATACATAGCATTTATAGATACTATTCCTCAGTACTATACTATTATCAATAAAAATATAGGTATGTATACATTTTAGCTAATAAATATCAAAACCTTAAAAAGTATGTCTGCTATAGTTTGGCTGCTCTCATCTTCAATACAGGGGCTATTGAAACATGGTCATTTAATCCTGGTGTCTTATTAGCCTCTAGCATTAACTGCCATACCAGTTCCCTGTATTCAATAGAGGCCTCCCATAAACCTCCTCGAATGTCCTTTTTAACCACTTCCAGGACAAAAAAGTATAAATTGCTTGTGGACAAATAACCTTATGTCTGTATAGGGCATTATTTACACAATTCTTTCTAATATCGTAATAGTGTTCATATACTCTATTCCTAAGTTTCCTTTCGGATTTGCCCACATAAAAAGATTCGCAAACCTTACACTGAGCAATGTATACTATACCATTTGTTTCGCAGTTGGCGAAACATTTACTTTCAATAAGTACATCTCTACTACTGATATATATAGCATTTTTATTTTGGATATAAATACATTGTGAACATCTGCCACATTTAAAAGTACCCACTTTCCTATTATTATCCTTAGAAGTGATATTTTTAGTTTCAAAGAAAGCTTTCAAGCATTTACCCTTTCTATAGGTACATTTTAGTGGTTTCTTAAAAAGACATTCTAAGTCGGATATCTCACCAAATCTAGACCATTCTTCTTCCAAAATTTTTCTTATTCTTATCGCTTGTAAGCTATAATCCATCACCAAGTTACCTTCCATCTCATTCTTATGTAAACATGTCTTAACCTCATATCCATTACCTAAACCCAAAATAGGTTTAAATTTATGCTCTCTTCCCGCTTTTACTTCTGCTTCAATTTTATTAATTAAGTCAATGGGATAATTTCTTTCCAAAAACATTTTTTGTAACAATAAACATTCGTCCTCAAAGTCCTTGTCTCGTGAAATCATACGACTAGCTCTTACTAGTTGCCCCTTGATAACTCCCTTCTTCTGATGATATGGGTGGGCACTTTTGTATGACAAATAGGAGTTTGAGAAGGTTTCTTTCCTGAATATTTTTGAAAAGAAACCACTATCATCTTTTCCAATATACAAATCTAGGTAATTAAGAACATTTTTATCTATTTGGTAAGTGAATTTCAAAAAGTCTGTGGACTGGGATATATTAGAAAAAAAATCTTTAAATTCATCTTCAGATCCAATCCACAAAAAACACATGTCGTCCAAAAAACACTTATACATTCTCCAACAGTGTTTGTACGGTGAATTAATAATAAATTTTTCTTCCCATGCAGATAAAATTATATTGGTATAGGTAGGGGCACATCTGGCACCCATCGCTATACCTTGAATCTGTTTAAAAAATTCACCTTCATAGTAAATAAAATTATTTGTTAAAACTATGTCCATAAGAGTAAGAATAAGATGGAATTCATTATTATTAAACCTTCAATAGTTCACTAAAGCTTCCTCGAACCACATCATACCTTCATCATGTGGAATTGATGAAAATAAATCAATAACGTCAATAGTTATAAACATGATATCTTTATCAAATACATCGGAGGTAAGATTAACCAATAGTGACCATGAGTCCTTCACTACACCGTTGCCTGAAATCGATAAATCTTTCAATTTCATATCTAGCCATTTAGCTATAGGGGCTGTGATTGAATGCCCTGAGGCTACAATTGGTCTCATAGGGGGGTTGATAACACACTTATGAATTTTAGGGACACCAAAAATCATTGGTGTTAAAGGTTTTTCCACTTCAAGATATTTATACAAATTCCTATCAATAGACCCTTCAATTAATAAATTATACAAAAGCATGTTAACCTTACTATTCCCTATATTGACCTCATTCAGGGATGCCCTTACATATTTAGTTTCATTGTTCAATAATTCCAACATTTTGGCGTCATATACAACTTGATCCATTATCACCGTCCCTCCACCTTTGTCAGGTTTACATATTCTGATATTTGGATCATTACATAACGTATAAAGCAACATATTCTCTTCTTTTGTTAAGTTAAAACCAGTTTTGTTTTTGGATATTTCATCCCTAATTTTCCTTTCCATCATTAACTCAAAATTCTTAAGTTGAGGGTGAAGGGGAGGATTAAATGTACTTTTTCTTTTTAACTCACAACTACTAGTAGCTTCATCATTACCTTGAAAAATAAGCTCAAGCTTTTTCTTTCTCAGAAAGAGCTTAAAATCAATTAATATTTTGGTCACATCAGCTTTCCTGTTAGGGACAAATTTAAATCCCTTAGAAAACAGGGAAAAACATACTTCATTAATATCAACATTGCTATAGTTGAAAATGTTGTATCCATTAAATTTCCAAGTAACCCCATCCACACAAATAGGTGTACTGTATTTTTCTAAGCCCGTCGTAACATTATTACTAACTACTAGACTTTCTGCCCTTTCTTGTAACTGTGATTCCGATTGTAATTTTGATAAGACATTGGCTTTCCCCGTCCTCCCCCCCTCCCCCCCCCCCATTTTGATAGTTTTTTTGAAAATTATTGTCTTGTTGAAAATTGCTATTTTGCTGATAATTCTTAATCCTTTCTGATCTCCTAAGTTCTGGAAATTCCGAGTAATCTTCCATATCAATAAATACTTCATTTTCATCTACAGATACACAAGGTATTTCACCTTTTTCATTCCAGGCAGAAGTGTATTCTGAAAAATTCCTAGGTTTAAATGGTCTTGGTTTCGGGTAACTAACATTATCCCTATACACTTGAATGTCTCTATCTAATTTTTTACATTTTCTTTCATACACACTCTTAATCCCTTTTTCTATTTTTTGTAGCATTTCATAATATTTCATTTGACTATCCTCAATAGAGAATAATAAATCATTTGTAATCCTCACATTTAATTCATCAATTTTAACTTCCAAAACACCCATCTCCCTCTCATTTTCTTTAATTAAAGCCTTTAAAATATTTAAGCCACATGTATTAAAAATATTTAATAATTCCTTATGCAGTTCACCACCATCCTTGACTTTATTTGGGTATTTAAATATTCTAAGACCCTTGGGTACTATCTCTAACTTAACACATTCTTTTAAATACAAATTCCCTAATTCCAAGTTTTTAAATTTAAATAACATTTCATTTAATAAACTAACACTAGTATCATAAGCAATATTGTTATTACTTGCACTCACCAGATGCGCTTTTTTGTCCTTAAATGAAAATTTCATATGTAAAACATCCTTAAAGTCTTTCCTATGCCTCAGTGTTTTATTTTTAAAGTTCACAGAGGTTGCTTCACCATCGCGACTGCTGCAGGCTTCCACATTATAATCACTTCTTGTTTCATGTCCATTTGACGTCCTCACAGGTCTTCTTGAATGTATTTCACCCAAGCTCGCCAACCCAGGCGCCGCCTCCGCTTCCTCGCTTGTATCGCTAATAAAATTCATGTCATTTTGAATTAGCTGAAGTGCTTTCCCTTCTTTAGCCCTAACATCTGAGTTTACACTTGCAGGAACAATATTTTCCTTCCGTTTCAACATTTCCTGGTTACAAGGCATTTCTGCCTGAGATACCATAGATGGATGGTATCTTTGGGAAAGCAAATCTATCAGCTGAGTTAATTGGACAGAAATTCTGTCCATTCTATCTTCTTTCACATCACTTCCTCCCATGGATAATGGATCCGGCACGCCCTCCTCTGATTCCATATCGCAAACAAAATACAAAATAACTGGAACCCAAGTGTGAAAACAAACTTGCCAATACACGAAACACTTGAGGAAATCAGGCTCTGCACAGTTCACGTAACAGCAAAATTTCCGTTTATTAATCCACAGGAACACACGCTCTTAACGCTTAGTAAAACAATACGTTTTCGATTAAGAATCTTCCTCAGAAAGCAGTGCAACACACACTAGTCTTCAAACTCCCTCCTTTTATACTTCCTGAATACTAATTAATTATACCTTAATTGAATAACATAATTTAATTAAGCAATTAATGAGCCTTTTTCAACCATAAAATGCACACACACACATAAAGCCCACAATAAAATATATACTTATATAAACCAACACAAGATACTGGAAACTATATAACAGTGCAAGCCCAGCATGCTATCCAAGAAAATAGTTATTTAAATGATATTTTAAGGATAGTATAATTAATAAAAATGACTTTGTTTGCCTCCAAATGAATAAGTAAATTCCAAGGCATTAAGGAATCATACTAAAAGATCAAAAAGGCGCCCTCTGATGTTTGAAATTAGACAAAGCATCTATAAAAAGTTACCAATTTGTTATTATGGCTAACTACATATTAATTTACATGATATTACTAAAATATAAATAGTATACTTAAAATCATATAATATAATTTATATAATAAATATATATAATACATATTACCATATAAAAATATATATACAATTAATTATTAATAAAACTTTTCATATACAAAGATAAATAAATTGATGAAAAAAAACATACATTTAAAAATGCATATTTGGAAAATGTGCGAAAATATACAAAAATGTATATATATATATATATATATATATATATATATATATATAAGAAACATTTTAAACAGGCAGTTGATGTTCATATCACAATGTTTCTATAGAAATATTTAAAAATAATTAAAAATACAAAAATAAAAAAATATGTCAATACATAGCATTTATAGATACTATTCCTCAGTACTATACTATTATCAATAAAAATATAGGTATGTATACATTTTAGCTAATAAATATCAAAACCTTAAAAAGTATGTCTGCTATAGTTTGGCTGCTCTCATCTTCAATACAGGGGCTATTGAAACATGGTCATTTAATCCTGGCGTCTTATTAGCCTCTAGCATTAACTGCCATACCAGTTCCCTGTATTCAATAGAGGCCTCCCATAAACCTCCTCGAATGTCCTTTTTAACCACTTCCAGGACAAAAAAAGTATAAATTGCTTGTGGACAAATAACCTTATGTCTGTATAGGGCATTATTTACACAATTCTTTCTAATATCGTAATAGTGTTCATATACTCTATTCCTAAGTTTCCTTTCGGATTTGCCCACATAAAAAGATTCGCAAACCTTACACTGAGCAATGTATACTATACCATTTGTTTCAGTTGGAAACATTTACTTTCAATAAGTATATCTCTACTACTGATATATATAGCATTTTTATTTTGGATATAAATACATTGTGAACATCTGCCACATTTAAAAGTACCCACTTTCCTATTATTATCCTTAGAAGTGATATTTTTAGTTTCAAAGAAAGCTTTCAAGCATTTACCCTTTCTATAGGTACATTTTAGTGGTTTCTTAAAAAGACATTCTAAGTCGGATATCTCACCAAATCTAGACCATTCTTCTTCCAAAATTTTTCTTATTCTTATCGCTTGTAAGCTATAATCCATCACCAAGTTACCTTCCATCTCATTCTTATGTAAACATGTCTTAACCTCATATCCATTACCTAAACCCAAAATAGGTTTAAATTTATGCTCTCTTCCCGCTTTTACTTCTGCTTCAATTTTATTAATTAAGTCAATGGGATAATTTCTTTCCAAAAACATTTTTTGTAACAATAAACATTCGTCCTCAAAGTCCTTGTCTCGTGAAATCATACGACTAGCTCTTACTAGTTGCCCCTTGATAACTCCCTTCTTCTGATGATATGGGTGGGCACTTTTGTATGACAAATAGGAGTTTGAGAAGGTTTCTTTCCTGAATATTTTTGAAAAGAAACCACTATCATCTTTTCCAATATACAAATCTAGGCAATTAAGAACATTTTTATCTATTTGGTAAGTGAATTTCAAAAAGTCTGTGGACTGGGATATATAAGAAAAAAAATCTTTAAATTCATCTTCAGATCCAATCCACAAAAAACACATGTCGTCCAAAAAATGCTTTATACGTTATGTAATGATCCAAATATCAGAATATGTAAACCTGACAAAGGTGGAGGGACGGTGATAATGGATCAAGTTGTATATGACGCCAAAATGTTGGAATTATTGAACGATGAAACTAAATATGTAAGGGCATCCCTGAATGAGGTCAATATAGGGAATAGTAAGGTTAACATGCTTTTGTATGATTTATTAATTGAAGGGTCTATTGATAGTAATTTGTATAAATATCTTGAAGTGGAAAAACCTTTAACACCAATGATTTTTGGTGTCCCTAAAATTCATAAGTGTGTTATCAACCCCCCTATGATACCAATTGTAGCCTCAGGGCATTCAATCACAGCCCCTATAGCTAAATGGCTAGATATGAAATTGAAAGATTTATCGATTTCAGGCAACGGTGTAGTGAAGGACTCATGGTCACTATTGGTTAATCTTACCTCCGATGTATTTGATAAAGATATCATGTTTATAACTATTGACATTATTGATTTATTTTCATCAATTCCACATGATGAAGGTATGATGTGGTTCGAGGAAGCTTTAGTGAACTATGGAAGGTTTAATAATAATGAATTCCGTCTTATTCTTACTCTTATGGACATAGTTTTAACAAATAATTTTATTTACTATGAAGGTGAATTTTTTAAACAGATTCAAGGTATAGCGATGGGTGCCAGATGTGCCCCTACCTATACCAATATAATTTTATCTGCATGGGAAGAAAAATTTATTATTAATTCACTGTACAAACACTGTTGGAGAATGTATAAGCGTTTTTTGGACGACATGTGTTTTTTGTGGATTGGATCTGAAGATGAATTTAAAGATTTTTTTTCTTATATATCCCAGTCCACAGACTTTTTGAAATTCACTTACCAAATAGATAAAAATGTTCTTAATTACCTAGATTTGTATATTGGAAAAGATGATAGTGGTTTCTTTTCAAAAATATTCAGGAAAGAAACCTTCTCAAACTCCTATTTGTCATACAAAAGTGCCCACCCATATCATCAGAAGAAGGGAGTTATCACGGGGCAACTAGTAAGAGCTAGTCGTATGATTTCACGAGACAAGGACTTTGAGGACGAATGTTTATTGTTACAAAAAATGTTTTTGGAAAGAAATTATCCCATTGACTTAATTAATAAAATTGAAGCAGAAGTAAAAGCGGGAAGAGAGTATAAATTTAAACCTATTTTGGGTTTAGGTAATGGATATGAGGTTAAGACATGTTTACATAAGAATGAGATGGAAGGTAACTTGGTGATGGATTATAGCTTACAAGCGATAAGAATAAGAAAAATTTTGGAAGAAGAATGGTCTAGATTTGGTGAGATATCCGACTTAGAATGTCTTTTTAAGAAACCACTAAAATGTACCTATAGAAAGGGTAAATGCTTGAAAGCTTTCTTTGAAACTAAAAATATCACTTCTCAGGATAATAAGAGGAAAGTGGGTACTTTTAAATGTGGCAGATGTTCACAATGTATTTATATCCAAAATAAAAATGCTATATATATCAGTAGTAGAGATATACTTATTGAAAGTAAATGTTTTGCCAACTGCGAAACAAATGGTATAGTATACATTGCTCAGTGTAAGGTTTGCAAATCTTTTTATGTGGGCAAATCCGAAAGGAAACTTAGGAATAGAGTATATGAACACTATTACGATATTAGAAAGAATTGTGTAAATAATGCCCTATACAGACATAAGGTTATTTGTCCACAAGCAATTTATACTTTTTTTGTCCTGGAAGTGGTTAAAAAGGACATTCGAGGAGGTTTATGGGAGGCCTCTATTGAATACAGGGAACTGGTATGGCAGTTAATGCTAGAGGCTAATAAGACGCCAGGATTAAATGACCATGTTTCAATAGCCCCTGTATTGAAGATGAGAGCAGCCAAACTATAGCAGACATACTTTTTAAGGTTTTGATATTTATTAGCTAAAATGTATACATACCTATATTTTTATTGATAATAGTATAGTACTGAGGAATAGTATCTATAAATGCTATGTATTGACATATTTTTTTATTTTTGTATTTTTAATTATTTTTAAATATTTCTGTAGAAACATTGTGATATGAACATCAACTGCCTGTTTAAAATGTTTCTTATATATATATATATATATATATATATATATATATATATATATACATTTTTGTATATTTTCGCACATTTTCCAAATATGCATTTTTAAATGTATGTTTTTTTCATCAATTTATTTATCTTTGTATATGAAAAGTTTTATTAATAATTAATTATATATATATATTTTTATATGGTAATATGTATTATATATATTTATTATATAAATTATATTATATGATTTTAAGTATACTATTTATATTTTAGTAATATCATGTAAATTAATATGTAGTTAGCCATAATAACAAATTGGTAACTTTTTATAGATGCTTTGTCTAATTTCAAACACCAGAGGGCGCCTTTTTGATCTTTTAGTATGATTCCTTAATGCCTTGGAATTTACTTATTCATTTGGAGGCAAACAAAGTCATTTTTATTAATTATACTATCCTTAAAATATCATTTAAATAACTATTTTCTTGGATAGCATGCTGGGCTTGCACTGTTATATAGTTTCCAGTATCTTGTGTTGGTTTATATAAGTATATATTTTATTGTGGGCTTTATGTGTGTGTGTGCATTTTATGGTTGAAAAAGGCTCATTAATTGCTTAATTAAATTATATTATTCAATTAAGGTATAATTAATTAGTATTCAGGAAGTATAAAAGGAGGGAGGTTGAAGACTAGTGTGTGTTGTACTGCTTTCTGAGGAAGATTCTTAATCGAAAACGTATTGTTTTACTAAGCGTTAAGAGCGTGTGTTCCTGTGGATTAATAAACAGAAATTTTGCTGTTACGTGAACTGTGCAGAGCCTGATTTCCTCAAGTGTTTCGTGTATTGGCAAGTTTATGTGGATACTCGTGGTTCTTACAAGGTTTTCTACAAGGATTTGTACCAGGATTTGTGGTTTTTACTGACACTTTGCTGCTTCGTGGGTTTGACTTTTTGGATGTTCCAGGGGGAATTGTGTATTTTCTGCATATATATATATATATATATATATATATATATATATATATATATATATATTTTTTTTTTTTTTTAACCTCTGCATTTCTCAGTGAAACCGTCTTTACTCACATATCATTTCCTCCTGTTGAACAATTGTGCTAGCCTGAAATATGATGTAGGATGCCTCTGACATTCATTAAAGTGAATCTGTTGTGCCTTTATGATTGGCATCCATCTTATGGCAGTGCCATGGATTGATACTGACTGAAGAAAGTCTTGCGATGATTTTCTCTGTCACAGCCTCCTTCAGTAAATAAGCCTTTAGTTAATTTTTTTCTAAAGCACAAATCTACTTTCATTCAAAGGAGGGATTATAACTTAATCCTTTCATGAGATGTATTTCAAATCTCTTCTAAATTAATACATCTTTTATCTTTAAAAAATATTTTTAAGGCTTATGACAGTTCATTGAGATATTGTCTGCTGTACTTTGTGCCTTTACTTTATTTTCTTTCTTTCTTTCTTTCTTTCTTTCTTTCTTTCTTTCTTTCTTTCTTTCTTTCTTTCTTTCTTTCTCTCACTTTCTGCCTTTATATCTTTATTTTATTAATCATGAATACTATACTACATTGAATACTCTATTATGTTTCTTTTAACTTTGAAACACAGTTATGTAATATATATCACTGACCATGCAGTGTGTTATACAATTGGAGATAGCCTATCAGTGGCTCAGAAAGGCAGGTCACATGATATTCCCAGGAAGTTAAAGATGTGTAAGTTCTGGGACAGATTGTACAATTTCTTTGACTCTGTCAACAAAAGAATTGTCAGTTTGTTTTGTATTAATATATGATGGCTCTATATTTTATTGATCGTAGATTTTTTTCTAGTATAGCTGCCTTTCAGTTATTGTATCTATATTGTAACTTAAAGCTTTAACGTTTTTCTTTCTTGTATAAAAGTTCCTGTTTTTTTATAGGAGTTTTTCTCCCATGGCCTCAGTTGAAAGGGGGCTACCACAGCCCAGTCAGACTTCCAGTCAATAAAAACAATAAATAAATAAAAAAGAGAAATTCTCCCTGACCCCCCCCCCCAATAACAAAGGTTATCATTGCAGACTAAAGCCATGAGTGATCATTCATGATTGTAGTGTTTTCTATCGGAGGGATACTCTGTTTCACATTCTGTGATATTCACGTACTGCAACTTTACACACAACTGAGTGTGCTCAGTGTTGAATTGCTTCTGGAAGTAATACCAGTCCAGACTTAAATATGCAAAATTTTAGTATAGTTTAATAGCTGAAGTACCTGCTAGGGATGGGAGTTATGCAAATGATTTAATTATTCCTTGTCTGTGTATCTGATCTCTAGGTATTTGCTTTTTGGACCAAAATTGAACTTTTGACAGTAAATGCATAAGGTATCACAGTTATACTGTACCACAGATAGCAAAAATTGATAGGTTGGTAGATGCATCTGCCTGTTATCAAACTTTAAGTAATTCAAAAAAAAGAGCCTACAAGCTCAGTAATGCATTTATCTCTTAATCTCAGGCTGTGGGTTCATACATAAACATGGGCAACCTTGTAGTATATCCGTTAATACATAGGAGTAAGGCACTGAGCTATTAATGTGCTGTTTCCCCTGAAGGTTAAGGTTTGTTTCCCTCAACCTCCAGCTGTATGACTGAGCAAGACACTTAACAATGCAATGCTATGGGAGAATTGGGCTAAGGTGCTTAATGGTTTCCTGGACAGCTTACTGAGTAACTATCTATGATTCTGCTGCACTAATAGGCAGGAATAGCAATGCAGTTATTAAAAAAATCCAAATAAGATTTAGTTAAATTTACAAAGTATAGAATAATAAAATGCAACTGTATAAATTCCTGATTTGAGCACATAAATTAACAACTCTAAAAAATCATCTTTCAATTTCTTTTACTTGTGTTGCCAGTTGTCTTGAATTCAGTTTTACAAGGATTTACAAGATTTTTTTTTTAAATAGAAGTGTTTTTAGGTTGAGATCATGAAGCTAACAAGGAAACAGAAGTAGCAGTGCCAGCATAACAGTAAAAATCTCTTAAAACAACTAACAAGTTTCACTATGAGCAAGTAAAAAGTAACAAAGAGACCAGTTAACATAATCAGGCGTAAAAACAAAACCCTCTAATATAGGGTATACATTTTCACACCTAACAGATGCTTCAGCAGACCATAAAAACATCAAATAAACAAGTATATTTAAATATTCAATTAATGAACAAGTGCACATGACTTCAATATAGGTCTTAAAGGAAAAGTGTCATTCAAACCTGTTCAGTTAGGACCAAATTTAGCCACAGGTGGTCTACAGTGCACAACTTGTATCAGGAACTTCTGGATTCATCATAGGAACAGGAATGTCCTCTTGAACGTCCTCTGGAATTGGAACACTGGACAACTCACTCTGAGATGAAGAGTCTGGCTATGTACTGTGGAATAGGCTCAAATGCTTCCGATTCCACCTAAAAGTTGCTCCTACTAATTCTACAATGTACGATCTTGGCTCTGGACCAATATTCTTCATGATACCGATCTGATCATAGCCTTTGGACGTTTGAAACCTTACCACTTCTCCATCTCTTAATGGAATGATGGTTTGCTGGTCTTACCATAGACAGACTTCTGGGATAGGTGCTTCTTCAACAAATTGGCTTTCACTGATCTGTTGTTCTTGACACATGGAACCAACAATTGACTACTGATTGGTAATGTGGTTCTGATTTGTCTTGACAGAAGTCTCTCAACAGGTAAACCAAGATGTTTATCACAAGGAACATTTCTGAGATTTAAGAGATTCAGGAAAACATCACTATTGTCTCGTTTTGACTTCTCAAGTAACTTTTTTACATTTTGAACTCCACGTTCTGTCAAACCATTTGACTGCAGGTACTCTGGACTACTTGTGACATGAGTAAAGTCCCATTCTTCAGCAAATATTTTGAACTGTTGGCTTGCAAACTGTGTGCCTCTGTCAGAAATAACTTTGTGGGAACTTGTATGTACAACAAAATGACACCATCTTAGCAATGGTAGTACTGGATGCTAGGTTAGGAAGCAGGTCAATCTCGAACCAGTTGGAGTAAGAATCTACTAACACCAAATAATGTTGACCATTCCACTCAAAAATGTCAGTAGCTACTGTCAACCAAGGTAGTTCCGAAATCTGGTTAAGCTGAAGTGGTTCCTTCTGTAGATGAGGTTTTGTACTATTACACACTAAACAAGATAAAAGTGCTCTCTCAATGTCTTGTGATATAGAAGGCCAAAATACTAGTTCTCTTGTCCTTCTTTTGGTAGATTTGGTTCCTAGGTGACCCCAATGCAAGATAGTAATGTACTCTAGTTGCAAGGATTTTGGAACAATTACTTTTGGACCTTTCATTATGATACCATTTTCAGATAAAATCTCTTTTCTGTATGGAAAATAAGGTTCTTGATGTAAACTAGATTGCTTTGACGGCCATCCTTGATTGATAAAGTGGTTGAGCCTTTGTAAAACTGGATCTGTGGCTGTGTGATCTCTCAACTCATCAGGATGTGTGGAAGAAAAATTTCTTACTTCCATGACTTCAAAATCAATGTTTTCATTCTCATGCTGTTCTGTGGTGTTTCTGGGTGATCTGGATAATGTATCAGCAAGATAAAGAAGTTTGCCTTTCTTGTAGACAAGAATGAAATTGTGTTTTTGCAATCTCAACATTGTACATTGCAGTCTGGTTGGAGGTGAATGCATAGGCTTTCTCAGGATACTGACTAATGTTGATGGTCTGTTTCGATCTGGATAGATCTACCATAAACATAACCATGAAACTTCAAATATGCAAACACAATTGCCAAAAGCTCTTTCTTGATCTGGGCATACTGCATCTCAGTTTGGGTAAGAGTTCTCGATGCATAGGCAACATGTTGATCCTCTTGGAGAATGACTGCACCTAGACCAAATTTCGAAGCATCACAGGAAAGTGTAACTAGTTTGTGAGCATCATAATATCTGAGTGCTGGTGGACTAGCAATTCTCTGTTTCAGGACATCAAATGCTCTTTGGTGTTGCTCTAACCAAGACCAGGATATATCTTTACATGTCAGCTCTCTGAGTGGTGCTGAAAGTTGGCTCAAGTCTGGAGTGAACTTGCCTAGGTAGTTGACTATGCCAAGAAAACATTGGAGGGCTTGAACAGTGTCTGAAGCTAGCATCTTGAGAATGGCTGCTTGTTTTGAAGGGTCTGGTTGTAGGCCTGTACTCATAAATAAATGATCAACATAAGTACCTTCATGTAACCTGAATTTGCATTTGTGTGGATTGAGCTTAAGATTCACCTGACGAGCCCTTTCTAGAACTTTTCTGAGGTTTCCGTCATGTTCATCTTCATTACGACCTCCTACTAATTTGTCATCTACTATGATAGCACAAGGATATCCAGAAAAAATGTGCTCCATTGCACATTGAAATACTCCACTCGTAAAATGTATCCCAAATGGCATTCTCAAAAATATGTACCTGACAGAGTAGTAAAAGTAGTAAGCAATGATGATTTTTGTCAAGCTGAATTTGCCAAAATGAACTCTTTGCATTTAGGACAGATAAAATAGTGGCATTTGGCATCAAGGCTGTGACTTCTTTATCTGTGCCATTAGATGATGAGATCTTTTAAGTGCTTTGTTCAAATCTCATGGGTCAATACATATTCTGATGTCATCTGAGCTTTTCTTATGAGCTACCGCCAAGGAAGATACCTATTCAGTTGGAGTTTCAACTGGCAAATCACACCTTGTCGCACCATTTTATCTAACTCGGCTTTTACTCTGTCCAGCATGGCTATTAGAACTTTATGTGTTGGTTGATAACTGGACTGACCTCCAGGTCTAACTACATGGAGTGCACAACTGGAAGTTTGCCTAGTTTGTCTCAGAAAACATCTGTATAGGTGGAAATAATGTACTGGGCAAAATTAGAGTAGTAATCTAAGCTAACATGGTGGACTTCCTTATTAAATGAAAGCAGTCCCATTTTCAAATCACCTCTGAGCCCTAATAATGACTAGACATGCCTCTTGACCACATAAAATAATACGTCGTAGCTTCTTCCACTCTGCTAGAAGTAACATGAAAGCACTACTGACCCTTCAGTTTGAATTTCTTCACCTCCATAAGCAACAAGTTTTACACATTACCAAATCAAGCCTTTCACCTTTACACATTCTATCAAATGTTTCTGCAGATATAACATGGCACTTGGAACCTGTGTCAACTTTGAAATCTATGGGTTTGCCATTTATTTGAACAGTACAAAATATTTCATTCTTTGCTATTAAACCTACTGCAATAACAATTTCATGAAGCACTGACACACCATCAACATAAAGAATAGGGTTGCCACAGTCTAACTGATCAACTCATTTTTTAAAATGTTCCCTTTTGATATAAAAATGCGGGCCTTTTGATTTACAAAATCTTTTGAAGTGATTACATTTATTACATTTGTGGTATTGTTGACGAAAAGCTAAACATTTCTCCCTTTTAGATTCATTAACACAATTACGACTGTCGGTAATGAAACTTTGTACATTACAAGTGGGGAAAGCCATGAAATCTTTTGATTTTGCTGACCCACTCATGCTTCACTGCGAGTGTTTGAAGTCTGGAATATACTAAAAAGTTGTGGGATTCACCGATAGGTGCTTCAGGGGTTACAGTTGCTGCCATGTGCTTGGGCCTGTTTCTTTTAATAACATCATACTATCGATATGAACTTTATCACTGTGCCTTCTAGAGCTATTCTCATTTGTAAGTATATTTGTGGACTTTTCTGTGAGCTTGTATATCTGACAAATCTCAGTGACCTTATTCAAAGTTAAATCACTGTCACAAAGCAAAATCTTTCTCACGGCATCATCTTTTATGCCACACACAACACTGTCCTTTATCAACTCATCCTTTAAATCACCAAATCTGCATGTTTTAGCCTTATTTCTCAGGTCAGTTATACATGCTACAAAAGTTTCACCAGGCTTTTCATCTTTTGATCTCTTTTGTAAAATAAGTGCCTTTGCATTGTAATATTTGTCTGGGGTTACACATTTCTCTAAATTTACATTAAGCACTCTGGGTCCTCCCTTGACTCAGCCAGTGCAACAATATGATGGTTCCCCCTCTCCTATATAGATAGTAGGTGCATACACAAATGAATGTTCACTTTCTATGGTTTCTGATGCAGCTAAAATAAGACTCAAAAAACTCCAGCTATTCTCTGTCTCATATCATTTACTAAGAGGCAATCTCTGCTTGACTTACAAAGCCATGTCTGACTCAGCTCTGTTAGAAATGCTACATCTAAAGAAATCCCAATCCCTCTGCACCACATGCTCCAGAAACCTCAACCTCATTACCACAATCAAAAGAACATGCTGGAGGGGCAAGTTCATAACCCAGAGACTGCCTATGCTATGGAATACTGAATGAAAAAAATACCGGCTTGCTGGATTTCGGCAATGAAGGTTCCACAGATCCTCTGATATTCACCACTACTATTTATTTCACGACAACACTGCACACAGGTCTACATGCAACGAAACAACATCACCATAAAACAAAAAAACAAAAGTTTAGCGCTTTCATCTGCTTAAGGCAGACTTCCTCAGAACAATTCTTATGTGCACATCTTCGTTATTTAAACTTCATTTGGCGCCAAAACCAGTTGTAAATTCATAGAATTTAAAGGCATATACATAGTTGAATAACATTATCTCCTTATTGAAAGTTATACTAGTACTAGGGATTCGAAACTTCTCATATTCAAATAAATTAATTACTTCTGTTAAAACTCCTATACAATTATTTTCTTAAAACCTTAAAAAATGAAATAATCTAATAAATAATCTCCTTATAAATATTATACATATGATGATAATTTATAATTTATAATAAAAATTATATAATAATTTATTACATTTTTAATACAATATTAAACTATATATGTATATAATACATTTTAATAATGATTTATTATAAAAAATGTAAAAAATTATAATTGTAAAAATTGCAATAATACTATACCACAGTAATAAATGCTGTATATGATATGGAGGAAGTTAAGGCATGACATATAAACACTACTACATTCTAAGTATCTACCTATCTATTTATCACGTTTTTAAAAAAGGCTTGATGCTAATAAAATCATTCAATCCAGGTTTTCTTGTTGCATCTGTGAGCCTTTGCCACCAACTTTCTTTACACGCTAAATTGTTTTTCCAATCTCCTCCTCTAGGATTCAAAATTTCCTGATCTATAATAGAAAATAAGAAAGTGTGGGTGTCCCCTGCTTCATCGATGTGTCTATATAATGCGTTTTTCTGATCTTTGGTTTTGATTCTATAATAATGTTCATATATCCGTTTGTTTAACTTTCTTTCTGTCTTCCCTATGTAAAAAGCTGGACAGGATTCTATGGAATAGACTTCTCATACATGTCAGGCAGAACACCTCACTGGCCCTCTTCAAGAGAAATCTTGATGAGTGAATGGGGAAATAGAAAGTTCACCCAGGGATCACTCCAGTGGCTCTACTTGATAGAGGCATTGGGAACTAACGTCGGGTGGCACAATGCCAGGGCACTTCTATGGACAAGGTTTGTAAAGGCTCTAGGGCCATTAGCCTTGTACACACCTATGAACCTATGAACCTATAAACCTAGGCAAGATAAATGCCTTTGTACAGTCATCTTTATCAGAAAATGCAGCCTGTATGAAAATGTCATACTCTTGCTCAAACACGCAAAGTGCACTGGGTTTTTGAAATCCATCTGCCATGCTCACAAAGTATACACAAACACAGTGAAAATATGGCCCTTGTAATTATGTATGAACAAATAGTTCTGTGAGCTTGTAACAACATTCAAAGGCACAATAAACTCTGAAATACTTTACTTTGCAAAATATGCTCTGTAATGGATGTACTTTGCAAAATAACTTTACTGTAACACTGCGCAAACATGCAAACACTTTATACACTTCTGATAACTCGGATATCTTTGGTTAATATGAAAATACATATGCTTTGCGAAAATGCAGCATTTCCTTTTATTTTATTTGTTTTATGCAATTCAGACTTTATTTCAAACATTTTCCATAGTGATTTGAATATTTTTATCAATATTGTGTTATCAGTTTATGCAAAAATTATTAAGAGCATTCTGTATGCCTCATTTCATATTATGTGAAAAGAAATAGTGCTGAGCAAGTTTTAATACCTGAAATTCATCTCCGACCTGTTTTGTGAAGTTTGCACATTTTGGGAATGATTGGCTCATCTATATTCCTCCAGCTCTAAGCAAGTGCCTCTAATTGTTTTACCCAAGCTGTTTCTAGCTTCATGCCCCTTCAATATGTTTCTACTAACTCCATGTCCTTTTAGATATGCTGTTTCTGGTTCCATGTCCTTTAGACATGCCACTTCTGACACCATGTCACTCATTTGTCTCTAATACATAAAACAAGAAGGCTTGGGGTTTCATTCAGATGCTTTAATACATACAAACACAACAGGATGGATAGCAGCATCATTAAATATGAATGAACTAGTTAACAAACAAGGCTTACATACATACATCTCAACAGCTAACTACAAAATGGCAGTCAAGCTCACACATGCTCAGTATTTATACACTTGTGCAAGCCCTTGAATAGCTTCTTAAAAGTGTATACACTCATATTGATCTACAATATTCATATTAGATTATGATATTAATTAGCTATTGTTTCATGTTTGTCTGATGTAGCTGTGAAACATTACGTTCTTATATGGTCAATAAATGTTAGTGCTAACAGATACTAGCACATGCTTCACTTTTAGTGAGTCTTTACTTTTGCATTGCAAGTACCCATAACTACAATTTCCTTTTCAGTGTGAGTGAGAATGAAGAGTCTCCAATTCACTCCAAATCATGGGTTCCTGATGTTGGAAAAGGTAAGAGTCAGCAACACGAGTGCAGGTGGGTAGAGGTAGAAGCTAATGCTGATAAACTTGAATGGACAATGATATCTCATAATGAAATGCTGATAGCATGTTGAACAGCATGAAAGGCTATAAGAAATGGAAAGAAAGACAAGATGGCAGGCTATAGAAAATGGACGTCTGTGATGTACCCCCAA
>NC_056728.1:1257600851-1257634275 GCF_019279795.1 Protopterus annectens
TCACTTGTCTGCAGGCAGAAAGGAGTGTCCATGCTTGGGGGGGGGGGGGGACCTCTTAGCATGTATGCACTGACTTTAGGATGGACATTGATGGCCATCACAGTGATGTAAGTGCTGACATCACCAGTAGGAGGGGAGTTTTGGTTCATAAAATGAAGACTACTGTGACTACCAGGATGCTGGTGAGAGCATGAAACACCTTTCTAGTTAGGATAAATATAACAAGTAGCTGGTGAATAAAGCTCCTCTCAGTAAAAATATGAAGTCCAGTACAAAAAAGAGAGAGCACACAGGGCAACGACTGTAATTTATTTCAGTTCAGTAAGTGCTTTCACATCTCAACGGATGCTTCATCAGACTTTAATGAACAAATTGCAGAAAAATACTTCCTTTTATAAGTGCATCAATTAACCAAAAGCCAGTTAAGCACATTGCACATATTTAAAGGTATATATACATAAATATGCAAAGTTAAAAACCTACTAAGAGAATCCATTTAAAAACTTTTAGAAACATATAACAAAATTTTATTACACCTAACATAATTATAATATATATATATATATATATATATATATATATATATATATATATATATATATATATATATATATATATATATATCAATAATATATACTAAAATCACTTGGAGCAAAAAAATGTATACATCGATGCTTCAATGAGCTCTCTGATAAAAAAGGCTTTAATACTATTTTGTCATTGAGGCCATAACCCCTATCTGCCTGCATCCTAACAATCCATTTAACTTCATGTTGTTCTGTATGAGCCCTAAAATTACCCAACCTACATGTCCTAGGAACTAACTCAAGTACTAAAACACAAATCTATGAGTGGTGTTATTTTTATCCTATTTGTTTGCTTCTTGTGACAGGTGGAGCATGGCTAATGACAAAGGTACTGAATTGGAATATAACCCTGCATGGAAAGGAACTGCAAGTAAGACTGATACTTTACAGAGATTATTGTTTTCTGATCAGAATCCACTGTTGAACTATGTTGAAGATGAAGTTGACAATGTGAATGAATCTAGTGAAACAGAGAATATTATGTTTTTCAAATTTGATCTTGAGGGTAATATTCTTCAGTAAAAATGTCTCCAATGGCAGCAGAGTCATATGGAGGCTTGTTTAAACCTCAAGATAGTACCCAGAGGTTTGAGAGATTTAAAAATGCCCACCTATGGAACTACATTCCCTGATTTACTCTCTAAATGGCAGCATTTGAACATTGAGACTAGTTATGGGTATATGAAGCTATTGATAGAGCACTATAATACCCTTGAAAAGTCAATTGAAAATAAAAATTACTGATATACAAGAGAAATTAACTGCTCTAATGGCAACTGTTAGATTGAACATCTTTAGTGAGCATTTAATAACACAGATTTCTGCGTTTGAGCATGCGCTCTTAGTACAGAAGAAGAAGAAAATTCATAGAGACCTTAAGGATTTCAAAAAAAGGGGAGGACTTTGCCTGGCCAAGAATCGCACCGATTGGTCATCAAGCTGAGGCAACGAATGGTGAGATCCAATTGGATGCTGTTTCCATGATGATAGGCATGCTGGACGCTACAATAGAGACACCAACAATGTCGATATCAACTAGAGATGCCCTCGGACCTGATGTAAGGAAGACAACTAAAGATGCAAAGAGAAACAGCATGAAGACTGTGCTTTTCTGGTTTTTCCATTGCCGATAAAGCAGCAGAGGACACAACAAATGAGCTCGCAAAGCAGGGAAAGGAAGAGGAGAAAGAATTTGGAGGGAGACCAGATTCAGAACAAGAGAGTTTGGAGCAGGTTGATGCTGCACTAGCTGATATTGGACTGGTACACAATATCTCTACTTATGTTTTGACCACCAGCGAGCTATCTCTTCTTAGTAAAGGTTTTTCCTATATTCCTTCGTTAGTTACTGACAATACAGAGCATGCAATTGACATAAAGAAATTTTGTAGGAATGTAATGTTAAGATTAATATATGGGAACGCTGATAATAATGGAATAAATTAATGTTTTAGAAAGCCATCTGTTTTTACACCAATACTGCATCTGCTCTTAGAAGCGTTTGAAAAAATCTGTGAGAAAGATATAATGTGTTTAGACAGCAAAAAACAAGATTTTTATAATCTTAATAGTGGTGAGTTTGATGCTTTATGTTCCCTAAGAAAGAATACTGATATAACAATCGGCCCTGCTGATAAAGGAGGCACGATTGTGGTAATGAACAGTATTGATTACTATGAAAAAATGAATGAAATGTTAAATGAAGCTGATGTTTATGCTAAACATAACCATAATCAGCAGAATAGATTAGTCCATGAAGTACATGCAACCTTATATGATTTTTTTAATGTCAGGTATTATTAATTCTGATCTCTATAAATATTTATTGGTTGAGAATCCTTATATACCAAGCATAACAAGCCTTCCTAAGATTCATAAGAATAGTATAAACCCTCCTCTTAGACCAATTGTCTCAAGTCAAGGATGGTTGACAGAGGCCATCTCAATATATTTAGAGAAGCATTTGAGAACATTAGTTGATGTCACTGACACTGTTCTGAAAGATACACAGGATTTTCTTTCTACTCTATCTAATTTTGTGCATTCTGATATGTTTGAGTTGAACACAATGTTTGTAACTTTAGATGTTGTTTTGCTTTTTACTAAGATTCCGAATGAAATAGGGATAGAGTATATTAGAGTGTTTCTTAGGTTTATGAATGTTCCTGGTGAAATAATTCAGTTGTATTGTTTTTTATTGGATTTGGTATTAACTAAGAATGTTTTTTCCTTTAAAGATGAATATTTCCTTCAGACAAATAGAGTAGCCATGGGTACCCCATGTGCTAACTCTTACGTAAATATTGTAATGGCACAGTGGGAAAGGAATTTTGTCATGGGAAATGATAAATATTTTAGATTCATCCCCTATTATAAGCATTTTGTTGATGATGTTTTCTTTTAATGGAATGGTCCTTTGGATGAGTTGCTAAGTTTTATAGATTATATTAACTCTACTACAACATTCCTTAGATTTACTGCAGAATGGTCACTTGAAAAGATTGCGTTTTTAGATGTATCTGTGACAGTAGAGGGTAACCAAATACATACAGGGATGCATAGTAAGGAATGTAGAAGGAACAATCTCCTTCATAGACAAAGTATGCATCCTCAACATATATATAATAATGTGGTACAAAGCCAAGGTCTAAGAATTTCTAGACCTACAAGCTCACATACAGCATGTGATAGAGCTTTAAATATGTTACAGAATGATTTTATGGAAAGAGGTTATAAACAAGCAGAATATGCAAAACTATAGTACCCAGATTTTATTGATAGATCTAATAAAGGGAGACCTATTTTTGTAAGAATTCAGTGAATAGAAATCTCACATATATTCCTAATATGAACAACAATCCCCATAGATGTAGAGTGACTTTACCATATGCTAGCAATAATAGGACCATTACCAAGATTATTAATGATAATTGGCAAATATTAACTTCTGATGAGAAACTGAAAAATATAGTTGGAGAAAGGCCAAGCTTCTCATATCGGAATACTAAGTCCCTTAAGAGACTGCTATGTTATAATGACAATATGAGCTTGTCAAAGAGAGTTGAATCTAAACTACAAGATATGTTTGCTTGTAGGGGATGTAATCATTGTCAATATATGCGTAATACAAATGTGTTTGTACACCCCTCCACCCATTATAGATATGTTTTCAAGCATTATGCAGATTGCAAGACTAGAGATGCCAATTATTTAGCTTGCTGCATAAAATGTCCACGTTTTTATATAGGTATGACAATCGTCCTTTGAGAAACAGGGTGAGAGAACATGGCTATGCCATTAATAGAGAGGATGAGGGAGATGCGTTAGCAAGGCAGATTTTACAGAATAACACCACTCATAGATTTGTGTTTTAGTACTTGAGTTAGTTCCCAGGACATGTAGGTTGGGTCATTTTAGGGCTCGTACAGTACAACATGACGTTAAATGGATTGTTAGGATGCAGGCAGATAAGGGTTATGGCCCTAATGACAAAATAGTATTAAAGCCTTTTTTATCTGAGAGATCATTGAAGCATTGATGTATACATTTTTTTGCTCCAAGTGATCTTTTAGTATATATTATTGATATATACATTTTTAATAATTATGTTAGGTGTAATAACATTTTGTTATATGTTTCTAAAAGTTTTTAAATGGATTCTCTTAGTAGGTTTTTAACTTTGCATATTTATGTATATATACCTTTAAATATGTGCTTAATTGGCTTTATGTTAATTGATGCACTTATAAAAGGAAGTATTTTTGTGCAATTTGTTCATTAAAGTCTGATGAAGCATCCGTTGAGATGTGAAAGCGCTTACTGAACTGAAATATATTACTGAACAGTCGTTGCCCTGTGTGCTCTCTCTTTTTTGTACTGGACCTTTCTAGTTACCTGAATGATGGCCCCTTAGAGAAAAAGCAGATCATAATAGCATAAAATGTCTTCACACAATTTCTCTGTTTTATCAGCAAAGATTTAAACTTAATCTGAAGAACACTGCATACCTAATTTGGCAATATTAGAACACTAAAAAGACATATATAATACCAATAACCCATATGGTGGGATTTATTTACTGAAGGTCACATTGGTTGATTACATAGAAATTGCCCTTGTTATTTATTCTCTAGCTAACATGTTGTATAATTATGCCTAAGAAATGTCAAAATTGTTTGCTTTAAGTAATGAAATTATTTAATTGGAGGATGGTGCATCAATCATTTAATTAAGGATTTGTATAAAAATGGGTGGAGCATTAAGTAAAATGTATTCCAGGAGAAGGCGAAGGCCGAGGTACCAGAATTAAAAAATTACAATTGCAGCAGTTGGTGTTCTCCATCTTGTATTTTGTATGCTCTATCGGTGAAGGAGTGGAGTAGCTGTGTATATTTTTTGGACATCATGTCGGTGGAGACCATCTCTGTCACCCATTTGGGTGCACCATCACTACAGCCTGTGAATTTGGCATCTTTATGGAAGGAGAGAGAGGAGAAAATGGCTAACAATGACCCTTGGGAAAGTCCAAGCATAGATTTCTCTGAGAGGTATGTGGAGTTGGAGAGAGCAATAATTAAAGAAGTTACTACGTTTTATGACCTAAAATTACTGGAAAAATACATAAAAACCAACATTACTCCGAGGGGTCTTAGGGTGGAACGATTACCAGCTTTTGAATTTGCAGAAGATGAACTGGACTTGTCTGCAGAGTGGAAGGACATTTCACTGAAATGTACTTTGGGCTGGCTTGCTGTATTAGTTAAAAGAAATGAGAGAACTTTGAATAAAACTCGAACATCTATCCTGCTTTTACAGGACAAGCTTATTGAAGAAAGTTCCGTGACCATATTTAATAAAAATATGATTGAAATCAAAAATAGAGTGTCCAAAATAGAATCGGAGGTGGTTTCCCGAAAGAAGAGAAAATATCTTCGTGATATTAAAGACCATGAAACAGGTAAACTGTTTTCATGGCAATACAGCTTTAAGAAAAAGCGTGGAGCTTCTTGTGATGTCATCAGGGGCCCGAGATCCGTTGGTGGTGGTGAAACTTCAGCGTCTTCAGCAGATGAGTCGAGTAGCAGGAAGAGTGTTTCGTTTGAGAGCTTAAACACAGAGCAGGAATCTAGTATGGGAGCCAGCAATGCAGCAAGTGATATAGATCAAACGGAAGTACAACAGAAGGGAAGAGGCCGTCATTTTCAAAACAAGGGGAGAAGAAGGTGATAACTCTCCAAATTTCAGCAGACATGGAACTATTCTCTCAAAAACTTTGTTACAAAGGGGGAGAGGGGCTCAACAGGTTCGACAGTTTCCAACGACCTTAAGAAGCAGTAATCATTTGGATGAAGTGGTTCCTGTACAGGACTGTGATTTTTTGATTAATGATGCTGTGGACATTAGTGAAGGTGAGAACTATAATGTTATAAATACCTCAGATTTGAATATAACTGAGAGTGTCAAACAAGTTCTTCATAGAGGCACCAAATTTGTACCTGTTTGTTTCCCCTCTCTTGCTGATTTATCCTTGGAAATTAAGCATTTTTGTAGAAAGCTTTTTTTGAGGGAATTTTTTGCAGTTCAAACTGTATTTAGACATGAATATGACTCCAATACTAATGCTCCATTGATTGACAATTTAAATAATGTTGAGGAGAATGTGGCTAGTTTGGAAAATTTAGACGAGTCTTTGTTGAACCTCACATTACATGAAAATGACTTGGTGGACATTTATGAACAAGATGAAGTGTGTGATGATGGGGGGGGTTTTACTTTTAACACTGGTTATGGCAGACTAACGGTTCCCCATTTACCCTGCCAGAGTGAATTCATGCCACCTAGAAAGAATATAGTTATTAGTGTATTTGAGAAAACATTATTAAATACTTTGGAAGAGGAATATGCAAAGTTTCGTGGTCAAGAAAGAAAGTATAACTTGAAAAGGGATGAATGGAAAGCTTTATGTGATTTAAAGCACATGAATAAAAAGTACGTATTCACTCAGGCAGATAAGGGAGGGAACTGGGTTGTTCTTCCTAGGGACAAATACAATTCCATGGCCATGGAACTTTTGAGTGATGACAATACTTATTTTGAGTTACCCTTAAATCCAATGAAAGAATATAACATGTTATTGTTGGAAATATTGGAAAGGGGCGAGCGGCTGGGCTTTTTGTCTCCAGGGGATGTTAGAAAGTTACATGTTAAGAATCCACGAGTGGCCAGATTTTTTACCATCCCCAAGATACATAAAAATCTCATGGATCCACCCGGACGCCCCATAGTTTCAGGGAAAGGAGGATACTTACAGAATGTAGGTATATTTTTGGATTCCCTCCTAAAGGGGTACCTAGAAAGAGTACAATCTCATGTTAAGAATAGTGAAGAGGTGTGTCTCAGGGTTAGCAATATAGCATGGGATGAAGATTTTTATTGGGCTAGTATAGACGTTAAATCTTTATATACTAGCATTAATAAGTTGCATGGTCTAAAAGCAGTGGAAAAAATGTTAGGGGATGGACCCAGAACATTTTTCATCATCAGTTTATTGGATTTCTGTCTCACGCACAATTGTTTTGAGTTTGAGGGAAAACACTTTTTGCAAAAAGAGGGCACAGCTATGGGGGCGGCTTTTGCGCCCTCATATGCAATTTTGTTTATGGCCCATTTCGAAAATAGTTATATTTATCCCTCTTTCTTTTATAAAAGGAAGGTGGTCAAATATATGAGGTTTATTGACGACCTTCTATTTTTGTGCAGTGGTGTACCAGAAGAGTTCGAGAATTTTGTTTCAGAGTTGAAGCAAAATAATTGGGGTGTGGATTTTACCTATACCGTGGGGGGTAGATCCATCCATTATTTGGATGTAGAAATTTATGTAAACCAAGATGATACAATCCAATACAAACCACATTATAAGAAGACTGCAGCGGAAAATTTTCTTCATGCTTCCAGCATGCACAGTGATTCCTTGATTGAATCTCTCCCATTTGGTGAATTTAAAAGAATAGGGAGACACATTTCAGAAAAGAATTTGATTCCAGTAGAATTCAATAAGGTGGAAGTAAAGTTATTAGAGAGGGGATATTCAGTCATGAGTGTTAAAAAAGCTAGAAGAAGAGTGGAGAATGAGTTGGGCATCATTAGAAGGTCCAGCAATAGGGTGAGATTTAGGGGGATGGGATATTCTGGAAATTATGATATTCATGGTAAAAATAGTGGTGGTTCTAAGGAATCCAAAGAAAAAATATTTTTTGTAACCAGATTTTCCCATTTCTCTCAAACTTTGAAGGGATTGGTGGATAGATTTTGGCCAATTATTTGTGAAGATGAGAAGATTGGAAAACTTTTTCCATCACGGGTGACCTTTTCATATAAGAGATATTTTAATCTCAGGGAAATTCTAAACTTTAGAAATAATGGTGAAGGGGGTGAAGATGATAGAAGGGGATCATTTAGGTGTGGAAAATGTAAAGTTTGTAAGTGGATTAGGAATTTAGACGGTTGCAAAATCAATGGGGTTAAATATAATGCCACGGAATTCTATAATTGCAACTCAACTGGGGTTGTGTATATTATAGGATGTGGCTGTGATAGAGAGAATTGGTACATAGGACAAACCACTAGAAGGGTTAAATTAAGGATTTTGGAACACCTAGGTGATATAAGGCATAAGAGGCTGGAAAGCCCTGTGGGAAAACATTTCATTGATAATCATGGGGGGGTTCCAGATGGATTTGTCTTTAGTGTGTTAGGTAGACCCAATGTATTCGGGAATGAGGCCATTTTTCGTGAAAAATTACTTTTGATGGAGTCAAGGTTCATTCTTAATTTAAAAACTTTATTTCCGAATGGGATGAACATGGAGGTGTAATGTGTTAGTGATTTTTTTCAGTACATTTTTTTCAGTACATTTTTTAGTAGTGTTAGTTTCTTCACATATTTCTGAATATTTTTCAAAATATTTTTCAATATATTCAGGGAAATGGGACTGCTTGCAAGGGTAACATTGTGTGAATAACAGGTATATACATTGTTGGTAATATTTATATTTATACTTATGTATATATTATCAGAAATATTTATGAAATGAATGTTATTTATTCTCTAGCTAACATGTTGTATAATTATGCCTAAGAAATGTCAAAATTGTTTGCTTTAAGTAATGAAATTATTTAATTGGAGGATGGTGCATCAATCATTTAATTAAGGATTTGTATAAAAATGGGTGGAGCATTAAGTAAAATGTATTCCAGGAGAAGGCGAAGGCTGAGGTACCAGAATTAAAAAATTACAATTGCAGCAGTTGGTGTTCTCCATCTTGTATTTTGTCTACTACAACATTCCTTAGATTTACTGCAGAATGGTCACTTGAAAAGATTGCGTTTTTAGATGTATCTGTGACAGTAGAGGGTAACCAAATACATACAGGGATGCATAGTAAGGAATGTAGAAGGAACAATCTCCTTCATAGACAAAGTATGCATCCTCAACATATATATAATAATGTGGTACAAAGCCAAGGTCTAAGAATTTCTAGACCTACAAGCTCACATACAGCATGTGATAGAGCTTTAAATATGTTACAGAATGATTTTATGGAAAGAGGTTATAAACAAGCAGAATATGCAAAACTATAGTACCCAGATTTTATTGATAGATCTAATAAAGGGAGACCTATTTTTGTAAGAATTCAGTGAATAGAAATCTCACATATATTCCTAATATGAACAACAATCCCCATAGATGTAGAGTGACTTTACCATATGCTAGCAATAATAGGACCATTACCAAGATTATTAATGATAATTGGCAAATATTAACTTCTGATGAGAAACTGAAAAATATAGTTGGAGAAAGGCCAAGCTTCTCATATCGGAATACTAAGTCCCTTAAGAGACTGCTATGTTATAATGACAATATGAGCTTGTCAAAGAGAGTTGAATCTAAACTACAAGATATGTTTGCTTGTAGGGGATGTAATCATTGTCAATATATGCGTAATACAAATGTGTTTGTACACCCCTCCACCCATTATAGATATGTTTTCAAGCATTATGCAGATTGCAAGACTAGAGATGCCAATTATTTAGCTTGCTGCATAAAATGTCCACGTTTTTATATAGGTATGACAATCGTCCTTTGAGAAACAGGGTGAGAGAACATGGCTATGCCATTAATAGAGAGGATGAGGGAGATGCGTTAGCAAGGCAGATTTTACAGAATAACACCACTCATAGATTTGTGTTTTAGTACTTGAGTTAGTTCCCAGGACATGTAGGTTGGGTCATTTTAGGGCTTGTACAGTACAACATGATGTTAAATGGATTGTTAGGATGCAGGCAGATAAGGGTTATGGCCCTAATGACAAAATAGTATTAAAGCCTTTTTTATCTGAGAGATCATTGAAGCATTGATGTATACATTTTTTTGCTCCAAGTGATCTTTTAGTATATATTATTGATATATACATTTTTAATAATTATGTTAGGTGTAATAACATTTTGTTATATGTTTCTAAAAGTTTTTAAATGGATTCTCTTAGTAGGTTTTTAACTTTGCATATTTATGTATATATACCTTTAAATATGTGCTTAATTGGCTTTATGTTAATTGATGCACTTATAAAAGGAAGTATTTTTGTGCAATTTGTTCATTAAAGTCTGATGAAGCATCCGTTGAGATGTGAAAGCGCTTACTGAACTGAAATATATTACTGAACAGTCGTTGCCCTGTGTGCTCTCTCTTTTTTGTACTGGACCTTTCTAGTTACCTGAATGATGGCCCCTTAGAGAAAAAGCAGATCATAATAGCATAAAATGTCTTCACACGACTTCTCTGTTTTATCAGCAAAGATTTAAACTTAATCTGAAGAACACTGCATACCTAATTTGGCAATATTAGAACACTAAAAAGACATATATAATACCAATAACCCATATGGTGGGATTTATTTACTGAAGGTCACATTGGTTGATTACATAGAAATTGCCCTTGTGACCAGACCTAGCAAGTCTTGAATAAAGCTCAAAGCAAGCAGCAAACCTACCACAGATGATTGCAAAAAGAAAACAAAAAATAGGTGCTGTATTTTGATTATTGTTAAAAAACATCAATAGCTGTTAGTGGACCCATTCACATGATCACAAATTTGTCCTCATCTGCATTTATTTGCTGCAAATGCAACATTTTCTTTATAAATGCTTCTAATGCAGTCTATATGTCTCCCTTTCCCCTCTCTGCTTGAAATTCATCCCTACTGTTAGTCAGATGACAAATGCTTAGAAACAGTTTCCCCATAAAATATTTCCCCATCAACAACTCCTGTTTTCTTTTTTTTTATTTTATCTTTATGTAGCTCTCTGACTACTTGCTTTTGCATTTCATGTTTGTCTCTGTCTCCTTGCATCATAATCTTCATCATCATCAATCCTCTTTTTCCCATTTTCTCCATGGAGTTGGTGTGTCGTGTCAACTGTAGCTGCCTACCTCAATTTAATGCCACTCTCCAATCTTCTTTGACAGTCATGCATGACTGTCACAGCTCTTCTCTCACACAAGACATCCACCTCTTGACAGATGCCCTTGTTTCTTTCTTTCTCTCTGTCCCAAATCTTTTTCATTGGACTATCTACAGATTTTCTTCACATGTGCCTGAACCACTGTGATCTGTTCTATTTGACCTTCTCTGTAATCTGAGCTATTTTGGCTTCTGCTCTGATGTCCTCATTTCAACTCTCCCACAGTGTGCACTCTACCACCTGTCTCAGGCACTTCATCTTCATCACCTCCAGCATCCTCATCTGCTCTTTACTGACAGGTATATGTATCATACAGTAGTACTGGTTGCCCCACTGCTTTGTACACCATTTTCATGTTTGGCTACCTCAGGTAACAACTGGCTGGTAGAATATTTACCCAGGGTTGTCGGGCTTTATAGTGGGCAAACACTGGCCAATAAGGTTACATATACCTCTCCCACCATTAAGATAGCACCATAGGTCAGATCCTCAACCCTCTTATTACCAGTGAATACTATGCCTTTTTTGACATTAATCAACGTAAACAAATCACCTAGCGCCAAATTCTACACCATCGAGAGGCTAGCCCTGACAAGGTGCACAATCTGTGATCCACGTTCTCCTTTCCTGAGGACACTACACACAACAAATTGGTTGATTTGTACAACTATTCCCCCTGTAGGCATTATTTTGAGTCCATGATACTGTCTACATATCCATTCTTGTCTGAGTTTTGAAGTGGAAACACAAAGTATGTCTTTTTTTGTGGTGAGGTGAACCTCACAAAGATGCATAAGCACTATGCAAGGTCATTACAGGCATTGGCTGGAGTTCAGGATCAAATCTTGTATCTTGTGCATGGGAGGTGAAGACCCTAACCATTACGGTAGCTGGTCTTTCCTTGTCTTCATACTAAAGCCCTTAAAAGGAGAGTATATACTTAGCCTTCATCTCCATAGTTTTCCTGTTTTTCCCTGCCTTCATTTTACCTTCATCTTTTCTTCCTTAGATCAGCACAATAGCTGCACTGAGTATTTATACATCAGTGACAAAACATGCACATTTGTGGAAATCATGGGAATCATATGTTGCAGTTTTTATTATCAGATGAAATTCAAATCAAAACAGCAAAAGGAAAACAACAGTCTTTCTACTTGAAACTATGGCCGCCCTTTCACTTTCTTTCTTCTTTTTTTCTCTCTCTCTCTTTCTCCTTTTCTTGACTTAAGTAAACATGAGAAAACAATGAAACTTATCACAGCTGATGTCTCTGTTATGTTGTAGATATATACATATATCTATATATTTTTTGGCATACTGGTTATAAAAACACTAACACTCCAGTTCAGCAACACTGTGCAGGGACTGCATAGTAAGAAAATTAGGCCGATGGATCTGTTACAGATTTCAACATTTAAGAGAGTGCACAAATGGTGTGGAGAATGGAAAGTGGTCCTTCTATCAGAGAATCTTTTAAAGGAAATCCTGTGCGCAGGTGAAATCAGAATCTTAAATGATAGTTACTTTTGCGATTATATTAAAATATGCATGGATAATTAGGTGCTTCAAAAATAGAAAAAGTATGCCACACCTACAATTTGATGACAGAACTGCCAAGAGTACCGACTTGTAAGCAAGATTAAGGAGGTATGTAACCTAAATTCCTTCAGCAATTCGAATTATCACTATACGCTTCACGATATTAATGCAAGTTGAAAAGCAGGCTGTTTCTGATAATAGATTTCAGTTTACATGATTCATGGAAACCATTTGGCAACTGTTCCCAAAATGTTTTTTTTCCCCTCTAAATTTACCATGAATAAAATAATATATAATATTTTAAAAATTCTCTAATTTCTGAAAGTACATCTGTTAGCCATAGTCCTTCATATATAGTTATAGAAAAATATTTTTTTCTGTCTTTGTTTTTCTATGTATTTTTATGAGTTTAGTCAAGGAAATCAGATTATAGTGAGTCACAATACAGTGAGCCACAATAAATTCTTTTACCTTCTGCATCCATTTTATGGCATTCTTCATAAACTTAAAAATGTTTAATAAAGTAAATCATGAAGCATTAAATTTACACTGAGATTCAGAAACATGTTAGGATCAGTAGCCCACGGCTGGTTACTGGTAACCTGTCATGCTTTAAAGAGGCACAGACTTCATTAAGAATTAATAGTGAGGAAAATCAGTCTGAAGCAAGCAGCTTATTAAATATCCTGGAAGTGGCCAGCGAAGGGACTGCAATGAGAATACGTATCCATAAGTGGCTGAAGTATGTGACTAGAAACAGTTGTGAATGTGACACACATACATGTCTCATTGTGGTTCAGTGTGCTCATACATGCTCAAAAGCAACAAGATGGAGGATGATTCTAGCAGCTTTAAAGGGCCAGTACAGGGGAATTTTATCCATTTTTGACCAAATGAAAGAGATAATATGTGAACATAGAAAAGATTTGAAAAAGTAAGAGGAATGCAGAAGGAAGCACAAAAAAGGAAATGCTAAGAATGAATAGAATGGAGGTAGAGAAGGTAGGATAACATTTTTGGAGGGACACTTGTCCATTTTATATATATATATATATATATATATATATATATATATATATATATATATATATATATAGGATCATAGGCGGTACTAGGCTAATGGCCCTAGGGCTCTTATAAGCCTAGCCAAGAGTTTATCCCCAAAAAGAAACCTCTGTCAGTGAGGGACACAGGTGGAACACCTGGGACAAATTTGTGTTTACCCATCCACTCATCAAAGTTGCGCTTGAAGAGGGTCAGCGGGGTACTCTTTTTGGTGTGTATGGGGAGTCTGTTCCAGAGATGGGGCAGCCTTTGGGAGACAAACCAGGTTTTGTTGATGTTGCATATTAGATTCAGGCCTTTTGAGTGGGTAATGCGCAAGGAGTTAGACTTATGAATATGGAGCATCTCTAGTAGGGCAGGGTCCAAGATTGCCTTGTAGGTGAGACACAGATTACCCCTGAGCAATCTGTATGATACCAAGCAGAGTGATAGTAATTTGGGCCTGTCCACATAGGACAGGTTTTGGAGGCCATAGATTCTGTTTGTGAGGTATTTCTGTGGCCTTTCCAGTTGGTGCAGATGTTTGGAGAGGTACATACCAAATGGGCTGTTATACTCAATTATTTGTTTAATGAGGAAGGAGTATAGAGAGGTAATAACCTCTTTTTTTCTGGATGCAATCCCTTTACTTGTGAGAGGAACCAAGTAAAAGGCTTTTCTGACCACTGCCGCTACATGATGGTTGAATGTGAGATTGTTATCAACCTGAGTACCCAGGTCTCAAACCACATGTTCTGTGTTTAGGAGGTTGCCATTGATGTGGTAATCAGTAGGGGAGATGTTTCTGCTGAATGGTATGATGATACTGTTTTTGCATTTTGCTTAAGGCCATGACTATGCCTGACAGATCTTTTATGTTGGAAGATTTGTGTTTGGGACATTGCCTAAAAAAGGCACAATGGGGGAGGCGGGAGCCTTGGCCAGCATCCAGAATCCCAGTGGTGACTGGTGGTGGCCATCTCTGGCAAAGCAACGAAGCCTGTCAACCATGTCATCCCACACACACACACACACACACACACACACACACACACACACACACACACACACACACACACACACACTTACACACACACACCCGCACGCGCGCGCACATGCACAGTAAGTTCATGATGTAAATAAGGAAAGTGGAAGGAAAATAAGAGGGATAGGATAGATAGCAGGAGCACTCATACAAAAATAAGAGACAGACAAGACCCTTAGGGGAGGTACTGACATACTGAGGGAGGGACAGCATAATGTTATAGGAGATATTCAACAAATAGAAGGAACATAATGGAGATTTGGAGGACTGAACAATAAACAAGGGCAGGAGTAGATACAAAAGGGAGGGGGCACCTGGGTGGTGGTTAGGGCAGGTAAAAGGAGCAATAATGCTCTGTCCACTTGGAATATCTGGGCCCTGGCTCTGGTGCTGATGGCAATGTGGGACAGGGACACAACTCTGAAATCCACAAAAGGAGTCTATTTATATGGCCACTGCAGGAATCTTGGCACCGGTCCAACAGCTCCATGGCCACTTCACCAAGTTAACTGTGGCACATTCCACGGTTATCACCCTTGACAGAAGTACTGGAAAGAACTACAGTAGGCTTCAGTTGTGAGGCCCTACCAGGGCAGAGCACAGGGGTTATGTGCCTCTGTTTCTAGTGCTGGAGGCAGCCACACCAGCCTGCTGTTGAGAAGTAGCAGGTGGTGCTGATGGCTGAAGGTGCTGTGGATCTAGTTGTAGAAAAATGAAAATAAATGTAGAGAAATAACACACCAAATACCAAAGAAATGTAATAAACAGAAAGAATAGTGACAAAGAAGGTTGGGGAGAGAAATGTAAACATACAGGTGCAAACAGTACTATATCAGCATCAAAATGCATGTTCTTAGAATTATCTGCACTGCACCTGAGAAACACATATACTGGAGAAAAGCATCTGTTGGATATCGAAGGCTTTGAGCTAAGAAACAGGGCTGGTGCTAGCATTTTGGGGGCCCCATGCCAAGTTGGGGCCACCCTGAGCATTTCCTGTCTAAGTATCACCCTGTCACTGCCAGACTTCCTAGCCATCCTTTTAGCTCAAGCTGCAAACTTTTAGGAGTAGTACACACAGACTGGCTTGTAGCTACAATGCTCTTACGTTACAACAAGCTTATGTACCACAGTATGTTGGCCCTTCTCACAAATGGACATTGATGGTTATTATCATTTAGAAGTAACAAGGATACATTACAACAACTCTGTACACTGCTGGACTTAGGTGAAATGGTGCCCTAGGGCATTGCCTGCTATTTCAGCCCCCCCAAAAAAAAACATACATACATCCTCCAGTGCTCCCCTTTATTTATCCCCATCTTGGGTTCCCCACACCATGCAAGTTACTTTTTTCTTCCAGTTCTCATATTTTACTTTTCTCTTCAGTTTTTCAAGAAGCCAGGACTTTATATATGCTCTGAAGTGCTTTTAGGTCTTTTTTTTCTTTTTGCACAACTTTTTCATCCAATGATGGCTTGAATAAAAATTATGATTAAAGAAAGAAATTCAGTGTTACTGTTCAGCTTTACTTTCCTTTGCATCCCTTCAACATACCTTTTCTGACCAAGACAGCACAGTAACAACTATTTAGGAAATAACTCAATTAAGCCACTGCCCCAGAAGTCATAGGGGTTATAGATGCTCTAGAATGCATTTTAAAGCATTTCCCAACCTTTTAACCCAACAGTAACCTAAACAAAATTCATGAGGAAGAAAAAGAATTACAGTCTTACTTTTTTCTTTCAATGAAAACATAAGTTATGCCCACGGCTTAATATTCAAAGCTGACAAAATCATAGCTCACAATAAACTAACAAGCCAGTTTGTTGTGAGGATACACAGATCCTGTCTTGGAATACTGCCTGCCTCCCTAATCTCCCCAAAAAGACAGTAACTGCCAATGCATTCCTCTGGTGTTAGATTGGGATGAAAGCAAAGGTTCAAATGGCCACAGTCATGTATTCTGAGTGATTGCTGCAATACATATACATAGCATGCATCCTCACTCCTAGCCCCCAAAGGCAGCCACCTGTATACATACTGATGTGTGATTGTGAGGAAAGTGGGTGTGGTTGATAGCAGAGGCCATTATCAGTTTTATCCTAACAAGGTCATATCATAGCCCTGTTCAGGTTAAAGAGCATAATCAGAAAATGAAATCATTTTTTTTAAATTAAAGAAGAAGATTTAAACATTTGCCTAAACTTATGGCAAACCTTAACGCAGGAATGTAAATATATAGCAGCGTCATATAGTTTGATGAAAGAGGTGAAATACAATAACCAAATACTTTTATCCAAATACTGGAAGGAGAAATTGTTAACGATTGAGGATAGTAAAATAGTGAGAGCAATTAACTTAACCTTAAAATCAGTGTCCCTTCAAAAGTTATTATTTACTCAGTTGATGATATTTAATAATGCGTATTATACGCATCTCACTTTACATAAATTTAACTCAAAAAACTCACCCAAATGCCCATATTGTATAGATCAAACGGCTGACCTTTTACACATGTTCTGGAGTTGTAAATGTATTTTTAAACTCTGTAATTCTTTGAAATTCCAACTACAAAAAATGGGATATCAACAGTCTACACTTTCTTGGGAGTTTATGATTCTGCATATTCCACCAACTAATTTGGATCGATCCCAAAGGATCATACTCGTAAATATCTTTTTGTTAATGAAGCTATATATAGCTCCACAAGCTCACGACCTGAGATATCACCAGGAACCGGACAGTTTATAATAAACTCTGCTTTAATAAAATATGACTTTTACAAATGAATTGTTCCACAAAAAAGATTAAAATCCAACGTTCAGTCAAGCGCTTTCGCCCGGGCTCTCCCAGGCTTTATCAAGACAATATACATCCTCAATGTGCACTCCTTTTATACTCACATCACTTCTTAATCAATTATACAATTAGTTATTTAAAGCAGTTTCCTTAAAGTGTACCATTGCAAAAAGGTGCATGATTGTTATTTGCTATGCTTAAAGCCATAGAAATGGAAGTATACAAACATAACATATGAAACATAGCAGCAGTGGCAAAAAAATATAATTTGTGAATATTTTATAATGTTATTACCTTTTATATTATTATGGTATTATAATAGTTTAATAATCTTGTAATAAATATATAAATAATTTTTTAATTTTATATTTTTATATTTTAGCAATTTTCAGGGTCCTACTAGTATCTAAATTAAAATTCTTATAAAACATTTTTTATTTTTAATTATTTCACAAAACATAAACACAATAAAAATAAAAATAAAAATAAATATTGGATTATAAAATTATAATATTGATATATTATAATTTTAAAAGTTGTTAATTGATCCTACTGTATTTATGCAACCTTGTGAATATAAATTAATTAAAAACATCCATCTTACATAAATAATATGATTCATTAAACATCCTGTTTTTAAAATATATAAATTCTAATTTATTAAAACTGTATAAGGTACTTCTTTGTGTATTCTTATGGGTTATGTCCATCCACATTAAACTATAATAAATCGTCCTTTTTAATTTTAAATCAAATTACTAACTTACATAGGTTTGAATTCTGGTATATATATAATATATGTTAATTTGTTTGGTCATTATCTACAATTTAGCTCTACGCAACTTGAGAGCACTGTTAATATTTATTGAGTCATTAAGACCCGGAGGTTTAGTAGCATTAAGTTTAATTTGCCATAACAGTTCTTTATACTCTAGGGATGTTTCCCAGTCACCCCCTCTCACACTGTTAAAAACCTGTTCTAGTACAAAAAATTTTAAACACATGTTGTCACAATTCAAAGAGTGCTTGTAAAATGCATTTGTTTCTTTCTTATTTTTAATTTCATAAATATGTTCATACACTCTTCTTTTTAAAACCCTTTCCGTTTTCCCACATAAAAACTCATACAATGTTGGCAAAACCCTAGGTACACCACACCTTTTGAATTGCAATTGAAGTGTCCTGATGGGAACAAATTTAAGTTTCTAGACTTTAAATAAATACCTTTGTTGTCTAGAATATAACAGCATTGGTTACAAGCCTTGCATTTGTAAGTTCCCCTAATTTGTTGCTTTTCATTAGTGTTAGATAATACTTGCTTTTCCAACAATTCCTTTAGATTGGTCCCTTCTTCTAACAAAGTGTGGTTTATATGGGATGTTTTTCTTCAAATCTTCATTGATAGAGAGAACCGCCAACATTTGGCTATTATATTTTCTATCTCTACTATTACTATTGTATGTATATAGAAAGGGTAGATTTTCTGATTTGTCCTTGTCAATTTTACTAACAGTTTGTTGTGGGATTGTTGCACCTAGTAATGGGGAAAATTGTGTGGCTCTTTTTTGGGAAATTTCATTGAATACCATTTCAAATATGTCATTTGGATAGCCTTTTTCCATAAACAGGTTTCTTAAGTAATCACCTTCCTTCTGATACAGGATGTTAGTGCTGCAAATTCTTGATGCCCTTATTAATTGGCCTCTTATGATCCCTCTTTTCTGAAAAAATGGATGGTTACTCTCATAATGCAACAACATATTTGAATATGTGTCCTTCCTGAATATACAAGATTCAAATTGCTTGGATATACTATTTTTCCTTAGTACTATATCTAAATAATGAAGTTCAAATTGATTGATTTTATGTGTGAATTTTAAAAAACAGGTGGAGCTATTTATATGCTGCATGAATTCATTAAATTCATTAATATTGCCTCCCCACAAAATGCAAATGTCATCTAAAAATCGTTTATAATGGATAATCTTGTCTGCCCATCTTGTTGAAAAGATAAATTCCTTTTCCCAGAAATGCAGCACCAAGTTTGAATAAGCCGTGGCACAGGGTGTACCCATTGCAACCCCTTTGTTTTGCTTGAACAATTCACCATTAAAAATAATATAATTGTTCTTTAATATGACTTCCATGAATTCAACTATCAAATTGATGATATTGCTGCTGAAGCCTGATTTCTCAATAAGAATCTTACTGAACCATTCGATTCCTACTGTGTGCGGAATACTTGGGATTAAATCTACAATGTCAATGGTAACCATATAATTGGTTAAATTGTAATATGAATCTTTTATTCCTTTAAGAAATTCCCATGAGTCCTTGCAGATACATTCAATTGATGAGACCAGTTTTTTGGTTGATATATCTATGAATTTGCCTAAGGGTTCAGTAATACCTTTAGCACCTGCTACTATAGGTCTAAATTGTAGAGGTTCAAGGCCTTTGTGCACTTTGGGAATACCAAAAATAATTGGTGTTAGGGGTTTTTGCACAAAAAGATAGTTAAACAGTTGCTCATTCAAAGCCCCTTGCATGAGATGGTCCTCTAACATAAGCCTTATTTTTGAATATGCTATATTGCGTTCATTTACAGAAACCTCTGTGTATTTCTCTGTATCATGTAATATATTAGCTATGTGTGCTTCATAATCATGCTTATACATAAGCACTACCCCGCCTCCTTTGTCAGGTTTCATAGGTCTAATTTCTTCTTTTTTGAAAAATCTTATAGTTTCATAGAAGTCTTTGGTGGGGCTGGCAATTCTACTTTCATCATTTTTAATTGACAAGTGTCTTAATTCAGATTCTACCATGTCTTCAAACACTTTTAAAACAGGGTGCAGGGGAGGGTTGAAAGTACTTGTTCTTTGTAATGGACTTTTTACATGCTGCCTACCCCTAAAGTAAATGTTCAAATTAAGATTTCTGGTGAACATTTTTACATCCAAAATAGTCTTTGATGTATTCATAAATTTTTCGGGTACAAAATGAAAACCTTTTTTAAATAACTCGAAAAACAGATTGTCTACTGAGACCTCTTTATAATTGTAAATGGAGAAATTTCCTTGCTTAACAATTGTACAAGATGGCAATTGTATGGTTTCTATATTTGAAACAGGCATATCTGATACCATTATTTCCTGAAGTTGTTCCTCCCCTGGGCTGACTGGTTTACTTCCCTGTATGACTGTCTCCCTGGGGCAAGTTGAAAACCCTGTTCTTGGGCTTGATAATTTTTCTGTGGTGGCATCCCCCCTCTATTTGGGGTAACAAATGTGTTTTGTAATTTAAAGTTCCCATTGTTCCTTCCCCTCAATGTGTTTTCATTATATCTTCTAGGATATGATCTATCTGCTCCTTTTGAGAAAACATAGGCAACACCTTTATCATATTCCTGCAAATCTCTTTCCAGTTTTTTGATTTTTCTTTGCACTATTCTGTCACAATGATTGTCAACCTCTACAAATAATTTCTCATAGTCTCTCTTAATACTGGAGAAACTGATGTTATCAGTAATGCTTGTGTTGATATCATTGATATCAGCTAAGAGCAAATTTGCTCTACATTCATAGTCAGCTACCATGAGTTTAAGCATTTCTATCCCCACTTTATTAAATAGAACAGTGATGTCATTAAATAACTTAGAACCTGGAGTTGCATTATTAGGTAGTTTATTGAAACGCAACCCCTTTGGTATGCGTTCAACCTTAATGCATTCAGTTAAGTATTCTATTTCCAATTGTACTGACCTAAAAGAATATAATTTATTGTTCAAATCCGTTAGCAGTTGTTCAAGTATAACATTATTAGAACTGCTGTTTCTATTAATATGTACAGTACCTTCAGCAAACTGAAATTGTTTGCTTGTCCATTTTTTAATATTAAAATCCGTAAATGGAATCCCTTGTTTTAAAGATGGTGTAGGACCCGTTGGCTCTTGCTCACGAGCTGCATAACCCGCCGTATTGGAATCTTCCAAGCTTTCTACAAAAGCGTTCCTCTTTCGTTTTACCACTGGTTCGGTACCATCTCTTAGTTCGTTACCTTCCCTTAGTTGCTGTTGGTTGGGTGGCAAACCTGTTGGAACTCTACCGCTATCCTTAAGCAGTAAACTACTTAGTTGAGAAAGGAGACACATTGCTTGCTTGAATTCGCCCCTTGTCACGGGCGCATCATCCGGATGATCGTCGCCATCATTGACGTTTAAGACTGTAGGCGTGTTCATGAAGTCCGTACTTCCTGGATTCTCGGCCATGCTAATACGAATTAACAAACATAAATCCTTGAAACCAAAGGTAAAGGCAGCAACAACACCACAAGCTCACGACCTGAGATATCACCAGGAACCGGACAGTTTATAATAAACTCTGCTTTAATAAAATATGACTTATATTATTTTTAATGGTGAATTGTTCAAGCAAAACAAAGGGGTTGCAATGGGTACACCCTGTGCCACGGCTTATTCAAACTTGGTGCTGCATTTCTGGGAAAAGGAATTTATCTTTTCAACAAGATGGGCAGACAAGATTATCCATTATAAACGATTTTTAGATGACATTTGCATTTTGTGGGGAGGCAATATTAATGAATTTAATGAATTCATGCAGCATATAAATAGCTCCACCTGTTTTTTAAAATTCACACATAAAATCAATCAATTTGAACTTCATTATTTAGATATAGTACTAAGGAAAAATAGTATATCCAAGCAATTTGAATCTTGTATATTCAGGAAGGACACATATTCAAATATGTTGTTGCATTATGAGAGTAACCATCCATTTTTTCAGAAAAGAGGGATCATAAGAGGCCAATTAATAAGGGCATCAAGAATTTGCAGCACTAACATCCTGTATCAGAAGGAAGGTGATTACTTAAGAAACCTGTTTATGGAAAAAGGCTATCCAAATGACATATTTGAAATGGTATTCAATGAAATTTCCCAAAAAAGAGCCACACAATTTTCCCCATTACTAGGTGCAACAATCCCACAACAAACTGTTAGTAAAATTGACAAGGACAAATCAGAAAATCTACCCTTTCTATATACATACAATAGTAATAGTAGAGAGATAGAAAATATAATAGCCAAATGTTGGCCGGTTCTCTCTATCAATGAAGATTTGAAGAAAAACATCCCATATAAACCACACTTTGTTAGAAGAAGGGACCGCAATCTAAAGGAATTGTTGGAAAAGCAAGTATTATCTAACACTAATGAAAAGCAACAAATTAGGGGAACTTACAAATGCAAGGCTTGTAACCAATGCTGTTATATTCTAGACAACAAAGGTATTTATTTAAAGTCTAGAAACTTAAATTTGTTCCCATCAGGACACTTCAATTGCAATTCAAAAGGTGTGGTGTACCTAGGGTTTTGCCAACATTGTATGAGTTTTATGTGGGAAAACGGAAAGGGTTTTAAAAAGAAGAGTGTATGAACATATCTATGAAATTAAAAATAAGAAAGAAACAAATGCATTTTACAAGCACTCTTTGAATTGTGACAACATGTGTTTAAAATTTTTTGTACTAGAACAGGTTTCTAACAGTGTGAGAGGGGGTGACTGGGAAACATCCCTAGAGTATAAAGAACTGTTATGGCAAATTAAACTTAATGCTACTAAACCTCCGGGTCTTAATGACTCAATAAATATTAACAGTGCTCTCAAGTTGCGTAGAGCTAAATTGTAGATAATGACCAAACAAATTAACATATATTATATATATACCAGAATTCAAACCTATGTAAGTTAGTAATTTGATTTAAAATTAAAAAGGACGATTTATTATAGTTTAATGTGGATGGACATAACCCATAAGAATACACAAAGAAGTACCTTATACAGTTTTAATAAATTAGAATTTATATATTTTAAAAACAGGATGTTTAATGAATCATATTATTTATGTAAGATGGATGTTTTTAATTAATTTATATTCACAAGGTTGCATAAATACAGTAGGATCAATTAACAACTTTTAAAATTATAATATATCAATATTATAATTTTATAATCCAATATTTATTTTTATTTTTATTTTTATTGTGTTTATGTTTTGTGAAATAATTAAAAATAAAAAATGTTTTATAAGAATTTTAATTTAGATACTAGTAGGACCCTGAAAATTGCTAAAATATAAAAATATAAAATTAAAAAATTATTTATATATTTATTACAAGATTATTAAACTATTATAATACCATAATAATATAAAAGGTAATAACATTATAAAATATTCACAAATTATATTTTTTTGCCACTGCTGCTATGTTTCATATGTTATGTTTGTATACTTCCATTTCTATGGCTTTAAGCATAGCAAATAACAATCATGCACCTTTTTGCAATGGTACACTTTAAGGAAACTGCTTTAAATAACTAATTGTATAATTGATTAAGAAGTGATGTGAGTATAAAAGGAGTGCACATTGAGGATGTATATTGTCTTGATAAAGCCTGGGAGAGCCCGGGCGAAAGCGCTTGACTGAACGTTGGATTTTAATCTTTTTTGTGGAACAATTCATTTGTAAAAGTCATATTTTATTAAAGCAGAGTTTATTATAAACTGTCCGGTTCCTGGTGATATCTCAGGTCGTGAGCTTGTGGTGTTGTTGCTAGCTATATATAGCTACAAATTGGCTGAACCCATCCCGGACTTCATGGGAAAATTTCAAGAGTGTAGCGATAAAACATATCTTAGCACATAAATTATTAATTAGTGATCATAAGAAAAGTGTAAATAATACAAAAATATGGGAGCAAATCTTTAACATTGTCTTAGCTTAAGGTTCCATTCCACTTTTCTCCGGGAAGTACTGACTAACTATCGAGTTGTCTATAGATAAGTATTATACTGATACTAGATTTTTAGTCTTTTTTTTTTTTTTCTCTCTGTAATATCTATTTAGAAGTGTATAGTTATGTATAATGACTCTATGTAACTGTTGGAAGCATTCATGTATATATTGTAAATAGGTTGTAGTATTGTATTAACATTTAGAATAAAAAGAAAAATAAAGAATTATTATTGAAAAAAAAAAAAAAAAGAAAATGAAATCATTTTTATCTCCTCATTTTTGCCTAACCATAAACAGCTTTTGTGGGGCCCCCACACAGTCAAGGATGAATAAGGGACCCCCTCTGTACCCATTTATAAAGTCTGGGGAGTGGGGCCACCAGATTCCTAGAAGATCTGTCTGAATGTTCTGTGATATATTTTATGCCTTACTTTTAAAATATAATTACTTAGCTGCATTTTTTTACTGATACCCAGCAGAAAAATGTGTGTGTTCCGGCATTATTGGATGTGTGCACTGATACAAATCAGTGATATTTTTTATACACACACACTCATGCATAAGTCACAGCAATACTAGTTTTGTACTTATTTCAGAAAATAACAATACATTGTGCAACACTGGTACTGCCACACCAGACCATTGACTGCTGTTTAGCAGTCATCAAACAGCAGGAGTAAGTCACTTTATCTCATTGAGGAGTAAATGAATACCTGTCACTGTCCCTGATTTCACAGATATTCCTTGATTTTGCCTGATAATTTTGCTCTGTCCTTCATAAAAAAAATAAATAAAAATAAGTTTTATTTGCAAGCAAATCATTTAAGATTACAGACAGTCAGTAGATCCAGACAGCATAGTTTTATACTTCTTATTGTCCAAAAAATCCAGGTTGATAAAAAATGTGCTATTCTACTAACTTTTTAAGTGAATTAGAGCAATATTTAAAATGTGATCCTCATTTTAAGTCTTTATTCTGCTATTATTTTTGGTACTGAGCAGAATTCTTCAGCAAGGATATTGACAGTTACAGTATCTGGTGTTCTGGCAGCATTTATTAAACTCCCTAAAAGAGAAACCAGCCCTGAAGATCAGAAGCATTAGCTCTTCTGAAACTCTGTGGTGTGCACTGAGATCAGTCACTCTGGGCTGCAAATCTCTCTCAAGTTCTAACCTTATTCATGTTTATTATCAGCTTTATCCTAACAGGGTCATATCACAGCCCTGTTCAGATTAAACAGTACAAGCAAAAATTAATAACATTTTTTCTCCTCATTTTTCCCCAACCAACAGCAGCTTTTGTGGGGCCCACACACAGTCAGGGATGATAAAGGGGCCCCCCTTCAGCCACTGTAGGTACCTACAGCTAGCTATGTTGTTAGTTTTAGTGGAGAGGATGTTCACCAGTAGGGTTTAAATATCTTTGACTTTTGAAAGAGATATAAATAAGAGTTATTACCCCCCCCCATTTATTAAGCATGCAAGACTCCTTTACAACTTTTGTTGGTTTAGCAGACATGTTACAAAATATCAAGATAAGATAACTTGCTGTGGTTGGACCAGAGGGCCCCCAGTGACCGCAGGGTTTGCTGGTGCCTAAAGCCGGCTATGCTAAGAAATGCAAGTTGCTACCCTGAAACACTGATGCAGGCACGTGTTAATGCACAGTCTCTGTGTGAAGAATGTATAGTGATGTAGATACCTACGCACAGTAGGTGCTTCCATATACACAAGAAAAGTTGCTCTGTCAGTGCTATGTAGCTACATAAAAGTTAAATGGGAAATGGCCAAACAGATGTATTAATCACAGCATAGTTAATCATGTGACCCTGACGCCAAATGGTAATGTGTGCAATACACCTACCACAGTAATGTTACACAGAGCCTGTCCTACTAACAAGTATAAAGGTTAAGTGCAGTATCTGTTGAACCATGCCATCCCAGCGCCACTACTATACTAAACTGTCAAGCAGCCAAGAATGACATATACTACCAATGTCTTACAATGTTGAACTGCTTTAAGAACCAGATACATAACTGACAATGAAACTGAAAGAAATGTGTAAATGCATAGGTGTGTTGCAAGCAACTAGATGGTGACCCTGACTGACAATTACATATAAATACATACTTAAATAACTAATTCTTTATAAATTTGTATATGAACATATGTGTATACATAAGTAGATCGCTAGAGATTTAGATATAAAATCTATATCTGTATTTTGCCACCATGGCTCAAAACTGCAATAGCCTGTTACATATACACAATAAATAAAAGTGTGATAACCCTTAACATATTTCTGCACTTCCCAGCATGAATATGAGGATTTTGTTATGGTCAATACCACTAGTTTTAGAGCAACTTGTTGCACTATGGCTCCGCCATATTGATTTGCCTCATTTTCATACACGTTGCCTTCATTTTAATACTGTTGCTCATTAGCATCTGCGTATATAGCTATTAGCACATGCTACAGGCAGCTGTCCTGCTCAAATTTCACCACTCATACTATGTGCCACTCTGAATGACATGCATGTTGATTTGTCAGGCAATGACTGCAATGCGACAAAGGTTTCTGAATAACAGGGCTAGTGTACTAGTGAACTGAAATGCACTTCCGGGTACTAATGTGCCATTTTACTGCTTTTATACTAGAAAAAAAGAGAATAAAATAGAATATGATGTACACCTAGAGATACTTGAGATAATTTGGCTAACAATATACTTCGTATCAAGATGAACAAATTAGTAACAAGATGTAAAAGATTTTTAAGAAATATTTTGAGGTGAATTACTTCTCTAAAATGACAATAAATATATACATTAGGAAACCACTAAAAAGTTAGTAAATAAGTAATTATGAGAGTTTCCTGACTACATGGGTAACCATATACAAATATTTATGAACAGAAGTTAAAAAGCTAACCAGAGGTATTGATGGAGACATAAAAATGAGGAACAGTGGGGAGATAAGCTATACCAAAACAGTATGTTCCATGAGTAAACTATATTAGCATACAAATGTAATTATACACTTTAATAAATCTTTCTTAGGTCTGAATGCTGACCATTTCTGACTAGCTGACCTTCATTTTCATGGTCAAGACATGTTTCGGCTACATGACAGAACAATCTGAGATTATCAGGTATTTTTAAGTATCTAGAGGCAGCAAGAATGACTAAAAGTTACATGGACGAAGCAAAAGCAAACTTTTAGCAAACCAAACAAGTCTAGAGTCTGCTTGTCTAAGACACATTTTCATAGCTTGCTAGCTGCTGATGATTTGGTTTTCAACATTCTGAGGGAGTACTGTAAGATGACAATAATACAAATGAGATCTAAAGCACATACTTGTACAAACTACAAAACAGCTCTGTATGCAGATAAGCAGTAATACAAATACATTGTTTATTAGCCTGACAGTTAGTGCAGAGGATTAATGTTGTGAGCTATAAGCAAGGTATTTCCTTTGGTACAAAGTTTGATTCCCCTCAACCTTTAGTTGCCTGCTGAGTGACATTGATCAATTACTTAATGAGGCATTGCTTTGGGGCAATTGTTATTCAAATACCCTTGCACTGTTACAGTTCATTGGCATGTAAGAAGCTGAAATGTCATCAAAAATACAATAATCAAGAAATATCAGTAATGAATGAGTTCAAAATATCATGAATGATACATCATGCACCAAAAAACCTCATAATAATTGGTCAAGGTACAAAAGAAACAAAGAAAATGTGCCAAGACTACTGTCACAGAAATTTTGTAAGACTGAATCTTATATGAATTTCATTTACATAAATAGCCCTGTTACTTACAATGTATAACTCCAGAAAAATCTAGCAAATGTTAAGACAAATGTGAAACAGTGAAACTAATGGATGAAAATTAGAGAATTGTCCAATGCAGATAAAAGGATACACAACAAAAGTCAAGGAAATAAACTGTGTAGGATCATACGAACTCCACAGGAACATATGGGAAGAACACAAAAAAACGTAGAATAAGTTGAAATGCTTAAGGCATGAAATGCGGCCAACCGCATAGCCCAAGTTGCATTTACACTTATATCCAGATGATGCAAAAATGAGAAAAGGGTTTGAGGATGGATGGATGGATGGATGGATAAATGGATTCTTTTTGCATTGTATATATATATATATATATATATATATATATATATATATATATATATATATATATATATAGATTCAGTTCATAACACTGAAAACTCAAAACACTGAAAATGAGAAAACTTCATAATATAGAAGACCAAAACACTGAAACTTCAAAACACTGAAAACTCAAAACACTGAAACTGAAAACCCTGAAAACACATCTCATACATATACTGAGTGTAATCAACATAAATCATAGCACTTTCCACCAAGTGTAAGCAGGGGGGCAAGCCCCCATGCACCCACCCCTGCTTATATATATCAACTCCAAGACTGTACTTAGTGTAGTGAAGTGCAATCTTGGAGTTGATATATATAAGTAACAGGTGTGCATGGGGTTTGCTGCACACTGGTGGAAAGTGCTATGATTTATTTTGTTTAAACTCAGTATATGTATGATATGTGTTTTCAGTGTTTTGAGTTTTCAAGATTTTGAAGTTTCAGTGTTTTGGTTTCAGTGTTTTGAGTTTCAGTGTTTTGAGCTTTCAGTATTATGAAGTGAATCTATATATATATATATATATATATATATATATATATATATATATATATATATATAGATATAGATATAGATATGTGTAGATATACACACATATACACACTGTACATTTCTATTTTTATTCTGCTACATTATTTGTACTGTCTTTGCTTTAAAATATTGTGCACTTTTTCTGCTGTATTCACTATGTAAAGTATTACTTTATTCTGTGTTTCAGCTATTTTATTCCTCTCGTTGCATTGATACTGTATCGCGCGCGCGTGCGCACGCGCATGTGTGTGTGTGTGTGTGTGTGTGTGTGTGTGTGTGTGTGTGTGTGTGTGTGTCTTTATGTTCTTACTGCATTCTGACTTTCAATGGTAATCCTTGGGCTGTGACTGAAATGGGCCCAAGGGGGATCAGCCCACTTCTCCTGTTAATAAATATCAATAAATAAATGTCAGAGTCTGAAAAAATCTACTGCAGAAATAATGGAACAAGTGTATTACAAAGTATCTCAGATATACAGGGTTTTAGAATCAATATTTCTAGTCAAATTTGTTATGTTTTTCAACACAGTTTAAAATCAGTCCCAAATTTTCCTTAAGGAAGAACAAAAGAAAAAAAAAGGAATACTAGCTGTACAGCAATAATTGCTCTTGATATCTGCACATGAATTATTAAAACAGACTGTTATCAAAACGTCTTATCTCATTACATCCTAGTAATGCCTCCAGGTGCATATGCAGTTACCTCCTACTGCTCCTCTAGGCGTCAAATATTACTTTTTCATATTGCATTAATAATTCCAAAATCATGCTACATACAAGGTATCAGAATATTTTATCTTGAAGCATACATGATGGCAAACACAACTGTATTGATATCTGACCTCTGTCAATGAGTATTTGTTAGAATTGTAAGGTGATAACTTAATTTTTAAAGGCTCAGGCCACACCCACTAGGAGTTAAAGGTATACACTCAAAAGAGTTGTACTGGAGGGAAGGTCCATTTCAAAGATCACGTTGCATTTGTATTAAAAAAAGGGGTTCAAGCTGGTATTGCTTGTTTAAACCACAGTTTATTAAATTAAAACAAGGGATGAGCACTTTTACCCTTGCCAGATCTTCCTCAGATCTAAGTTTTACATAGCAGTAAAATCAAGCAATATATACCTTTCTATTTTCCATATAAAAATCTATGTAAATTACAGAAAAAGCTTTAATCCAAGTGCAATTAAACTAATCACATTTAATGACAAAGACTAGATCCCTACATAGTTTGCACTTTTATTGTGATCGGTACTTTTACTCCTTATCTGAGTAAGTACAAAGTCATTGTGTATCTGACGGCTGATCAGTGAGCTTGGTATAATGTCCAATAACAAGGTAAGCGACAGTCAGTGTGGTACGTATAATGTCAAATAACAATACAAGCACATTACATTGTTATTTCACATCACACCTAGCATTATACATAGCAGATGCACTCACTTAGTTATGGACTAAAAAGCACTGATCACAATACAGAAACAAACCATGTATGTACAACTGTTCCAGTCACTGTCACTGACTGTGATCTGTATAAGTGCTCTTGGATTAAATCCTCTGCGTCTTACTCCTATGTAAAACTTAGATCTAGTGAAGTTCTGACAAGGACAAAAGCTCTCGACTCTTGATTTTACTTAATACACCATGATTTAAAGATCCAATACGACCTTTAGTCTTATTCTCTTGTTTTGAATATGAATGCAATGTGATCTTTGCCACAGATCTTATAGAAGAAGCTTTGAACATTATTTTTTTTAATCATTTACATGCCAGTGTCAAGAACAATTGTTCCTGTACAACTAGTATTCCCCTTTTTTTGTATATTATATTTAGCAGACAAACTCATAAAAGGGAACGTCTGCCATGGATGGGTAAACAATAGAAAACTGCATTTTTAGGTAGAATGGCTAATTTAAGGAGTTTACAGTCTGAAAAAAAGACATAGGTGAAACAAATGAGAAAGCAACAGAAAGGCATCTGGATATATTTAAGAAGTTGTAAAAGCATTGAAAATAGCACATAGAAATAAACATTATTGGCTAGAAAATGAAAAGCTAATGCACAGGGATAAAAAAAGTCATTGCACAGGAGAACTGTAAAATTGTCCTAGAATTCATGTACTCCTCATTACTGTGGTATATTACAGAAAGACTGGGCACAAACAGTAAAGCTAAAGTACTGGCTGTGCATGATTTTATACCTCAAAATGCTTCCACAATGTTTTACACTCAAGATAACTACTATTTTAGTAATATTGCTGAGGACTTGGCTGCTCAGTCTTGCAATCATAGCCCAAATTACTAGGTTTTCTTAAGTTTGTATAATGAATGTTAGAGATGATTTCCTGCAGTTTGCTCCCATATCAGTTTCTCAGTTTCTTTGGCAAAAATAAACATCATTTTATGATATTAAAATCATTGTACTTCTTTTAAAACTGAAGGCATGTATATGTGCGTGTGCGTGCGTGTGTGTGTGTGTGTGGGGGGGGGGTTCCATACACTAGATTGAATTTTCACTAATTAGAAATAGTGCATGGAATGCTCACTGCAGCGAAAGTGCACTTAATCGAAAATGCACTTATGCAAAGTTCAGTATAATGAATGGGTGTTGTACTGAACTTCCATGCAGTACTCACAGACCTTAGGGTTAGGGCACAGGTCATAGTAAGGGGTTAGCCCGTAGGGCTATCCCCTTACTATGATCTGTGCCCTAACCCTAAGGTCCATGACGACTGCAGTGCAGTGAAGGACATAGCAATGTCCTCCACTATGGTGTGATAGTCATGAACCTTAGGGTTAGGGCATGGGTTAGGGTAAGGGGATAGCTTTACTAACTATCGCCTTACCCTAACCCGTGCCCTAACCCTAAGGTCCATGACTATTGCACCATAGTGGAGGACATAGCTTGTTTTTTATGTCCTCCAATGTGCTGCGGTGTTTTTGATGAAGTGCACTTACACAAAAGTTCACTTTCGTTAAAGTGAACTTTCGCAGAAGTGAGGCTTCCTATTACAAGTTCAAAGTAGTGAACTTTCATTCTTGTAATAGGAATCCGTGTGTTTGTGTGTGTGTGTGTGTGTGTGTGTGTGTGTGTGTGTGTGTGTGTGTGTGTGTGTATATATATATATATATATATATATATATATATATTTATATACAGAGAGAGAAAACATTGCAATGTTAGTGGTACAACTCACCTTTAGAAGAGAAGGTTGTGGGTTCCATTCCCGCACCAGGTAAATTGATTGCTGACACAGCAGAGAGGGGGTTCTGTGCACCTGAAGGCTCTGTCTTTCAATGAGGTGTTAAACTGAGATCCCATCAGCTTGAGTTGGTGGTAGCTCAGATGCATATACAAGAACCCATAGCACCTACCAAAAAGAGTAGTGGAAGTTCCCTAAGGCCCTGGACACATTTCCCCCAGTAGTGTAAATGCCATCTCTTGTCTCACCCAAAAATAAACTACTAGCCTAATGGGACTGTCTATAATTCAATTTATTAACAAAAAAAATGTGGTAAAAAACTCACCCCGGGATTCATGAACCTTGCGCCAGGCGCCAGCATAGCGTCGGCGTTATAAAGCCAAATATGGCCACCGAGCGATTCAGGTATGAAGCAATCCCATCGCACTACCGGCGTGCGCTGGACCTGCGCCGCCCCCGGCGTAGGTATGCTAATCACACTGTGTGCGGTATTGCACCATGCAAATGAAGGCAAATAGCGATCCACGAAGTGGGGCATGCGTAGCGTAAGGGCACGGCAATGTAAACCGAAAAAATGGTTTACATTTACCCAAACATGACCAAGGAGTAACAGAAGGCTGTCAACGTCAGGTATCATACAGGTGCAATATGCCAATGGCGAAAGGCACCGAGAATGTCCAAAGAAAACATGCACAAACTGTAAATAATGACAAAAATGTCATGTACGTAGAAACCACAGCAGAACCCCCGGATATGTGTACAGAAGGTGCAAAGCAATGAAATAATATGACAATGTCCTAAAAGAGCTGTATAATACACATCAGCTGTACAGCCACCACACACCATACTATGTATGGAAAGCCTCAACCCCAGCGCAAGGGTTGTCAAGGAGTGGTGGCAGTGTTTGGCGCCGTAACCATGTATTAGCAGTCAATGCCATGCAAATGAGGCAGATAATAGTGAATCGCAAAGCTGGCGCCGGTATAAGGATGGAGCAAATGGCGCAGTGGTACTACACCGAGGAGTGGCCTACACGAGATACATGTCAATCGCAGAGGGTGTGCCACTGTAGGAGGAAGCATATTGGAGGCCAGCAAACCTGGGCTGTACAATGCACATCACAGCAGCAGGACCGGCGTGAGGAAATAGATGCTGA